>NW_026877640.1:0-22329 GCF_032173495.1 Musca vetustissima
TCCCCAGCTTTTCTACGCTAATTGGTGGTCAATTACTGTTCCGTAGTATTTAGCATCTAATGAGAAATCCGAAGCTACCCCATTTAATATTGCTAAAATAATATTTGAGTTCTAATGTTACTTTGTGATCTGGCCTGGGCAAATTTTGACAAAATTACCAGAGCACTATGCATGATATCGGAAATAGTTTGTAGAAATTTACCCTTTATCATCTTGACCATTATTACTTTCTCATGAGGATGATGTTTTATCATTTAGCTTTTCCCAGTTCTGGTATAAGTAACGCGGGTTTTCAGCGAAACTGTTGGAATCACATCTCAATACACCCACCTCCTACAGAAGATTACCAACCTCTACCCCGTTGTATATGATGCGAGGTATCAGTTATCCTCTGTCTGTCACTATGGCTGACTATCTTATTTATATACCATTCACCATAAGTTGGAGTGTATATTCCGTCATTCCATTTGGAACGCATTGATATATTCGTCTGTTCGCACACCTGAATGTCTGAAGAAATCACGTTATATATCGCAAAATTTGAGATAGAGCTTTGCAGTGCTATTATCCCTAGGATGATTGGTATTGCAAATTTCTAATTTTTATACCCTTCACCACACTGTGGTACAGGGTATTATGTCTTTGTGCATATGTTTGTAGCAGGCAAAAGGAAACGAGATAGACACATGGTTCCTTTTGAGAATATGCATAGAATCACTTTCTGAGTCGATTTACACATGTCCGTCCGTAAATCGTCCATGTATTTTTGTGAACAAAGTACAGGTCGCATTTATGATCCGATTTGGATGAAATTTGGCATACGTCACTTATTTGGCCCAAGGACGAACCCTATCGAAATTTGGCAAAATCGGTTCAGATTTAGATATAGATCCCATTTCGTCCGATTAAATATTTTCGTCCGATTTAATGTAAATGGACCACCAAAGTCCCTATTTATCTTTCGATTTGCACGAAATTTAGCATATCGTATTAAATTAAGTCTAGAATGATGTGTGCTGAGTTTCATGAACATCGGTTCAGATTTAGATATAGCTCCCATATATATTTTCGTCCAATTTAAGGTAAATGGTGTACCAAAGTCCCTTAATATCTTTCGGTTTGCACGAATGAATTAAATCTAGAATGATGTGTGTTAAATTTCCTGAAATCGTTGAAATCGGTTCAGATTTAGATATATATTAGATATAAATTAGTATAGGTTGCAGAATGACATGTTTATGGATCCAATTTCATTTTGCCGGTCCTTTAAAAATGCGACGTCTGTTAGGATTTATCTGTTGAATATACCCAAAGTGGTGAAGGGGATCATATCGTCGGCCCCGTCCGACTTTACTACTTTCCTTACTGGTTGTCATTGTAAGCAATTGCGGATGCGTCTTTTTGAACACCTGTTTCTATATGAAGGAGTTGCCAGATCGAAACAAAATTTAACATGTGTTCATAACAGAAATTGAAGTTTCCAAAACACTTAATTTTTTTCTTTGTGTACCGCGCTTTTTGTGCTAGGCTAAGAACTTTCCGAATTTCCCTCTAAATCTACTAATCCGCAGTTTTAAATCCGGCTGTTATATTTTGTTGTAATTTTTTGAGTTCTATTATAACTACAGACAATACACGTTGGAAGGGAACTTCATTACCTAACGATGAATTTGAAGGTACTAAATTGAGCCTTTAGATCTCTCAGGCAGATGAAATTTAATGCTGTATTCAGGGATCAATATAACTGCAGAATAACAAACAATAGTAATTTTATTGGTTTACTCCATCTAAGTTCAGAATGGTGAAACCGCCTCAAATACTACTGAGCAGTTGGTTGCGGAGGTACGGTATTAGCCACGGACGACGCCTACAGTTTATTGGGAGGATCCGACAATGTTTAGAGGACCTAATGGATCCCTTTCTCTAATATCTCAAGTACTCTGTAGATCACAACAATTATAAATAATATAGATATATGTATCGGATAGGGGGAATACTAAGTCTTTATTATACCCGTCACCACACTGTGGTACAGGGTATTATGTCTTTGTGCATATATTTGTAACAGGCAAAAGGTTACTTCTGAGAATATGCATGGAATATTCTACATGGTCTGTGCATGTATTTTTTAAACAAAGTACAGGTCGCATTTATGATCCGATTTGGATGAAATTTGGCATAGCTCACTTATTTGACCTCAGGATGAACCCTATTGAAATTGGAATTGAAAAATCAGTTCAGATTTCGATATAGCTCCCATTTATATTTTCGTGCTGAATTATGTCTAGAAGGATATGTGTTAATTTTCGTGAAAATCAGTTCAGATTTAGATATAACTCCCATATATATTTTCGTCCGATTTTATATTAATGGTGCATCAAACCCCCCATATTTCTTTCGATCTGCACGAAATTGGGTATAGCGTACTGAATTGAGTCTAGAATGATGGGTGTTAAGCTTCGCGAAAATCGGTTTAGATTTAGATGTATCTCCCATACATATTTTCGTCTGACTGTGAATGGTTCACAGAGGAGCTTACGTCTGTCCCATATACACAAGATAAAATTGTGGATAGCGCTTTGTGTTGTAGCATACATACATAATTTTGCTCAGTTTCATACATATGGTACATCAAAAAATCCAAGTCTGCCCGATTGACATGGAATTTTTCATGGATTTCAGAATGATATGTCTATGGGGTTTTGTAATAGGTTCAAGTACCTATGTAGATCACACGTTTAGTTTCGCATGATTCTATTTCAAAGATCCACTAAAGATGTTAAGTCTGTTCTATGTACAGGATATTGTATATATTAGTGCCTCTTGTATGTACCCATAGTGGTGAAGAGTATCATATAGTCGGTCCCGTCCGACTTTTGAATTTTCCTTACAGGTTTTTACATTAATGTACTTTTGTTTCAAACAAACCAAAAAATCTGAATATTTTTATTAAGAATTATTTTTTAAATTCATCTCTTTACAGAAATTGGAATTCCACACCCATACTGGCACCGCACTATTTCCAGCACAATTCTCCCTCAACTATGAATTTGTCGATACCGAGCAGGGCGGTGAACCATGGCCGGGACGACGTGGAGAAGAGCCAGTACCACCATTGTGTTCAAGAGTATTTCGCAAACGTAAGGGTAACATTCAAGTACCGCGCAATGTGTTCCTTTACGGACGGGGAGGTGCGAAAAATCTTACATGTTTATATCGTTTCGAAGCTGGCCCATCGGAAAGAGTACGTCTCGTTTTACACAATGTATCCTTTGGTGAGGGTACAACATGTACCACCGACAACGATTTACATACCGGACGACCAAAATGTAATCAATTGGATCCGGATGGACGTATTACCGAACTGAAGCTATACGATGTACCCTTTCGGGATGTTAAAATACAAATGGGTTGTTTTTGTGATAATTCATCAGCATTATACAATAATGCTCCGTTGACATTCATTTCGAATTCAAGAATAATGGAGCTGACATTTACCGTTACAAGATTAAATATTTCCGAAGATTTTGCCGATGTCAATTTCTTTGCTTCGTATGAATTTAAACGTGTCAGTGATTGTCGTAAACGTCTGAAATTGAAGGGTGCCGGTGGTGAAGATGAAATTAAGTATCCCATGAAGTCACAAGATTCTAGCTGTGAAGGTCTATCGTGGTATATTGAGGCACAATCGTTAGATAAATCGTTGTTTGTACAAACATGGGGCTCTTATCTGCCTGTTGATCCCACCTCAGAAGATGCTATGCGCTGCCATACGAAAAATCGTCTTATGATTTATTCGGGACGTCCGTTGAAACCGATGCGGGTGGTGTGTCCGGCACAAAGTGGACCACGACCGACATCGCTGCACATATTCTCAGAGGATTGGATGAATGGCCAGCCGTTGTTCAGTAACAAGTAAGTATGGATAAAATAAAATTAAGGAAATTTAATTACAAATTGATGTCTCAAATTTGCAATCAAAACTATTCTTAAATGAAATACCATGCGTCCATTACATGAGATAGTATATTTAGAATTTTGACTATCCGATTTTATAGCCTTCCCTATATTGTGGGTCATTCTTTTATAAAATTTTCCAAAGTACCATTCACAATTTTAAATCCAGCAACCTAAAATGTAAACGATTCATTTGAAACGTTAAATTTTTATCATTTCTATTCCATTTCGCAATTTTCAATTTTTTCTGTCTGGAAAATTATTTTTGAATGTCGTTACCTCAGGTTGTCCATGTTGACCACATAATACGTTTTTGCAAGCGTAAATGATAAACAGAACCTTTGAAAAATGGAGGGAACCTAAATCAAGTTTTGCGGCTGTTGGTGTTGGTGTGATTTTTAACGCAACCAAATGCCAATGGCTAGTTGGCTAAATAGCTAGCCAAGCAGAAGGTTATGTATGGCATTTCAACTTTGGCGGTAAGCTTAGAGGCAAAAAGCACAGTGGTGAATTTGGGATTAAATATGACATTCAAAATAAAAATAGATTCTTTTGTAATATATTTTCAAAGTTGGAGTTATACTATTTTTTCCCACAAAGATATATGGACAAAAACTGGATGCCAAATGACACGAAATTTTGCATATACATTTGAATCAACTCAAGATTTGGGCAACAAAAGAGTCCAAATTTGTATCCTTAATGGGACCCAAAGAAAC
Source organism: Musca vetustissima (assembly GCF_032173495.1). Lineage (NCBI taxonomy): Eukaryota > Metazoa > Arthropoda > Insecta > Diptera > Muscidae > Musca > Musca vetustissima. The sequence continues at coordinate 4,677 of NW_026877640.1, forward strand.
GCAATATAAATTGTACTGGTTTTACAAATTCCTATATATAAAGTAGTATGCATAACATTAAATTTATTAATTTTTTTCACAAAAAGTTACTCAGTACGCTTTTAAGTACGATCATGTGTTGTGTTGTTTACAGTGAATTGAAAAATCAGTTTGCCAATAATCAGAATAAACTTGTAACATTTTTTGATGTGAACTTCTTTCACATCGTTCCATATGGGTTATCACGACAACTGTGCATCAATGAACCTTACCCTTTGTTTGGCGATGAAGCACCATCGCACATAGCTCTGAAAATTTCTATTAATAAATTCAATCGTGGCCGAACATCGCTTTTGTACAACGATCGTGACGAACTGATAATATGGTATACCGTGAAATAGAAGCATTTCTTCCAGCAAAATACATTCAAGATTGCATGAAAACCTGACCGCAAAAAGGTTTGTTATCTTTGGATCAGGCACGATTTGACAATCGCTCAAAAATCGTAGCACTTCAATAGACGTTTATGGGATCGACATAGGTGATGAAACATTGATCTGTGCGTATAAGCCCAAACCAAAGCAGCAACCGACAGTGTGGATCTTGGAAGATAGAGAGAAATTGAAACAAAGAAATTCAAGAGAAGACGAATAATTGGGCACTATGTGAGCTCTACACCTCGGCCCAAAACAAGTGCCCTTTTGATCCAACGATTTTCGTCGCCAGAAGATGATGTTGAGGTGTTCATGTGTTGGTGCTCTAGCGCATAAACAATCAAGCATTAGAGTACTTAGGAAGAATTAAGGTTTCTCAAGTTAAGTAAGTTGTGTCCTTGCTAATTGAGCCCTTAATATAAAAATTGATGCAGAATTCTATCAAAAATCAGATTGGTTTATGATACCCGTGTCAATCAAGGTGGTTATGTTAACAAGCTAAATTATATCAATTGTTGCTCGGAATCCCCTCCTCATTCTATATATGTGCCTGAATCTAACATATTTTATAGTCCGACATTATTTTTTTCAAAACGATGTTGAATCGAATTTTGGATTAATGAATTACCCTTTGGAAAGATGATTTACGATATTGTATTGTCTGTATGGCATTGATCTAATAAACGTGCCACCAAAATAACAAAACTATTGCTCTTTTACGTGTTCTACTTCGAAGAGTTGATCACAACTGGCCACCGAGATCATGTAATTTAACACTGTTCAGCTTTTTACTTCTGGGGTCTCGTGAAAAATAAGGTCTATGGGTTTACATGATGTTATACCAAAATGCCTATTGGTCCTTTGGATATTGGCCAGAACGTTAAAGAACTAGAAATGTTTCGCCTAAACATGGGCTATATCAGTCTGCTCTTTTGAATGTTTTGGGCGCATTTTCCAACCGAAAGGTATCTATTTTGCCATACCAGCTTTTTGGAGACGAACAAACAACTATGCAAAAATTTTCAATATATGGTCATGTTTCGACATATCCACCACATATTTTGAGGTTTTTTGGCCATTTTGCAGCCAAAAAGGCTCTAAATTGGCATATCGAGACTTTAAATGTTGGCTCACATCCGTGCAGAAAATACAACTATGCAAGAATTACCAATATATGACGACGTTTCGACATAGGCTCACATAGGGTTCTCGTCCAACTTTGTAAACTTTGATTAGTTTGTAGCTGCATCTTCTAACCGAAAAGTCTCTAATTTGACATTTCGGTGTTTAGGAGGCTAACATACACATACTAACTATAACTTTCAACATAAGAAGATCCCGGCCAAATTTCGGTTGTATTTTTCATTCGAAAGAACTCTAATTTATCATTTTGGAGCTTTAGAGGCTGGCATACGTCTAATTAGAAAATAATGATTATATGGTAATGTTTTCCATAAAACACATTTGTCAACCTAAAAGGTTGTAATTTAGTATTCCAGATACTTGGCAAAGAATCTTCTCCCCAGAAAATCTTCAATATAGGTCAAAATTTTTATATATATACAGAGGTCATCCCGTTTCCAACACCTCGAAATATTCACCGGAGACCCCACAAAGAATATATATTCTTGATCTGAATAAAATTCTATGTCGATTTGTTGTCCGTCTGTTGAAATCGCGATAAAGATCGCAATATTTAAGATAGAAATTTTGCGCAGACATTGCTAGTACTCCTTGGATGTTTGGTATTGAAAATGTAATATATCGGGCCACGTTTTGGTGTACTGTAAATTGGTGTTTTGTATTATGATTGGGTGTCAAAGTTCACTACCAAAAATTATAAATGTTGACCCACGTTTCAGGGTAGCCCCAAAATATGGTACCCCACAATATTCGGTATTTTTGTGGGTTTGGGCTCGTTTCTCAACCGAATTGACTGTAATTTGGTATTTTGGCTTCTCATTGTATAATACAACCCCGTTCCACAAATTATAAATATTGACCCAAGTTTCAGCGTGGCCCCCATAATTCACTATAATTTAGTATTTTGGATTCTTATTAATAGCACATCCTTGTACTAAAAAATTTTAATATTGACCCAAGTTTGACGGTTGTAAAAATAATTAACATAGTAAACCAAGTCGGCATTTTGGACACGTTTTCAACCGAATTGGCTGTAACTTTGTATTTTGTAGCCTCATTGGCTGTCAAAAAATATCAATATCGATCCCACTATTAGGTATTTTGAGAATTTAAATCATCTTTTTCTCACTTTCTTTTTTGTTATGTAAATTTTGGATATTTTGAATGTCCTCCTCATGGCGTAGGGTATAAAAAGTTCGGTCCGGGCGTTTTTACTTGTTTTCTATGCTGAAGTTCCTAGCGTCTGCAATTTTCTATTTAATTTTCAAAGAGTATTAAAAACCTACTAGCAGACAATTTATATTGGTTTTGTCTCCACATAAAGGTCCCATCTATTTAAATAAAATTTAAATGTATACCAGGAACATTAATCCTTTCCTTCTGACATCTCCTCAAAAAATAGTCAACAATTTCTTAAAAACTAATTGTGTAATATAACGCAAAGAGTATATCCGATTTGAGTCGAATACAATTAAATCTCATATAAAGTGAACGCAATATCCAATATCATCTAAACTTTACACATCGTACTATTTTCATCAAAACCTTGATAAAGTCGATCCACTCCCCCTGGTCTATCTTCACAAATAGTCAATATTTTCAAAATTTTTAAATTTCATAAATAGCGAATGGAATAACCGATTTTATTCAGGGATTGCATATCGTTATGTTTTACAAAACCTACAAAGATTGATATTTCTCCTGGTAATTCCCCCCATCGTAGCGTTTAATATTTATACTAACCGTGGAGTAGTGAAACTATCGGCTATACAGGTCCTTCATCTCTGGTACCTCCCCTACAAAATGTAACAATTTTGGAAACTCACAAATTTAATAAACACTTGTTGCCCCACCTCGACCAATATAGCACATATGTCATAGGGGGGGTATATATCTATGGCAACACCGACTGACAATTTCTTATTTATTTAGAAGAAAATTTCCTGCAATTAGAATGAATGTTGTTAAAATTTCATATGACGATACATCTTGTTCGTCATATGCAATTTTAACAATTTTAATTATTTTATCTCGTAGAATCGATAAATACTTATTTCCACGAAGTCCAAATTCGCATATCAGACTTTTTTCTTATTATACTTTACTGCCTATGTATACACGGTATCTCACAATTACAACTCATACTTTCTTATTCATTCTCTTACACGCTGTTATGAATGAAAATTAATTACCACACTTCCCCCAATAACCAAAGAAATTATAATTACTTCATAATATATTTGGATTTTATTACAATATCATCATGCAAATTATCCTGTTGATTTACTTAAGCAACACTTAGTGTTCAACAGACGAATTTCCCTTCCTCCAACCCCCCAAGAACCCAGAAAAAAAATATTATTTTCGATAAATTCATAGGTGTGCATTGTCCTTAATCTGTCTTAACGAATTATTCAATTGTTTATATTTCCTTCTTCTTTTTTTCTATAGATATGTATGTTGTAATTACACCAGCAAAAAACCCCCTCAACCTTTTTGAATATTAAATAATGTATGGATTATATCTTAACATTTCCTGGGAATTATATTTTTATTATATGTAGAGAACATGTTCGCACAGCAGCACACACACATAGACTTATATGCGCATATAAAACAATATTCCCCTAAAGGATATTCGTTTGCATGGGTCTATTTCGTTTCGTTTTTTAATCAGGGCACGCACTCTATATTTTACACCACTGTACAAGACTTCAATTTATATTGGTCCTTGATCCTATCCCGCTGCTCTTCGCCGGTTATTGTCTGTACAAATAAGTCGTTACATGTCGATGTAATTCATTACGTATGTAGGTGGGTAAGTACAGCTATTCAGCCTCCGCCTCTCACACCCACACTATCTCCGGGTACAATCACGTGATTGTGTGCTTAATTTCATACATACGAACATACATGTGTACCGTTCGTTGTTATACGTTCGTTGTGTAACGTCACCCATATACCGTCATGCTATATAGGTGTATCGAAATCATTATATCCCATATCCGTGCGTGGCTTAACCCTAAAGGTAGATACTCATTAAAATCGATAGCATTGATAGTCAACAGAGTACCGGTGAGAGTGTGTGTGTGTCTGTACGTGTGAGTGATCCCTTATCTGTATGCGGATGGCCATGTGCGTTACAACAGCCAGCTCACATGGCATTGCCTGCTAGTGCAACACCAGCGTACAATCGACATACGTGGCCTTTATTTTACTCTGTACCAAATACTATTTATGACAATATCGATACAATTTTCTTTCGTAAATGTTGGAAAAACTCTACCATTACAATCAAACGTAAAGGAAGCATTGGTAGGCATATAAAAGGTCATGTCGCCCTACATTTTCCATTCCATTCTCCAATGAGCAGCACCTATGTTCTGTGGCGTTATGCATGCGGATGCTCCCATGTGTGGAGATGTTACCGTTGCGACGTAAATGGGGACGATTGTTTTATGATTATTTTGTGTGAATTTTGTTGTTGCAGGGCCATTTACGTTCGATTAATCTTCAGGTAAATGAAGAAAAAAATCGAAATGTTTTTTGGATTTTTCTTTGGTGCAGTAAATTTACCAAGTCTATTGATATTTGTGAAAGGATTGAGAAACTTTTAAAGGACATGCGTGTGTCGGAATATAATATTTCAATTTAAAAAATGAGAGAAAAATATATAATCCATAGGGGATCCTCAATTCCGCTTGTGTGAGATTTTTACTCTTTCGAAAAATTATTTCTTTGTGTAGGAGTACCGAATTGTTTGGAATATTGGATATCTCGTTCGAATCATATTGTGGAAAGAATAGATAGCCTTTATGTTGAGAAAATAAAACTGGATCAAATAGATTACATATTCGTAAATTACCTGTGCACTAGCAAATACCACTGACGAACATTTTTAATGGACTCAAAATTGTCTGAATAAGATTTGACCCAAAGATACTTTGATTCTAAAAGCGATATTTACCAGCATTAGCCTTAGCGCTAAATGTACAAAAACGTTTACGTGGAGTTTTAAAATTATTTTTCACCATTTGACATAGTCGTGGATTTTTTAAAAAAATATTTTTACTTGATTTGTTTAAAATTGACCTTTTGTGAGGGAGGTACCAGAAAGAGTGGACCAATGGGTCCGATCTTTGGACTCCATCTAAGCATGGTAAATGAAATAGGTTGTAAAAATTTTGGTTCAAACGCACAATTTTGACCATTTTGTGGAGGAAGTACCAGAAGGAGTGGACCGATGGGTCTCAGCTACGGACTTGTTCTAGGCTTGGTAGATATAATAGGTTGTGCACGGTTTGTTTCAAATCGAAAATTTACCTGAAATTGGATTTACAAATATAGTAAATTTTTACTCTTTGTGGGGGAGGTATGAAAAGAAGTGGGCCAATGGGACCCATCTTACTATTTGATCAAGGCTTAGTAAATATAATAGGTTGTACAAAGTTTGGTTCAAAACGAATAGTTCGTTCGCATGGCAATTTTTTGGGGTAGAAACAAGAAGGAGTGGCCCAATATTCCCCGTCTTCGAACCTTAAATAAGTTTGGAAGAAATATTAAGATTTACAAAGTTTGGATGAAATCAATTACTCCCTTTGAGAGTTATCGTCCGCACCAGCCAGCCAGACAGACGGACGGACATTTGTAAATCGACTCCAAATTTTCTGAAACGGATTTGGTCCCAAGAAACATGGGGTCTAAAACCAATATTGCGATGAGGCACCGCATCAGAGTATATATACCCTCATTAGCCATATAGCTAAGGGTTAAAAATTTTCGGCACTTTTTGAAGGCGTGGATTTTTTTTTTTAAGTTTTTACCGACTCTATTGAACGCGTGGATTTTTTAAAATAGCGACTCTATTGAAGGTGTGAATTCATTAAATAATATTTTCCCGAATCTATTGAAGGCTTAGATTAAAAAAAAAATATTTTCTCCAATCTATTGAAGGCTTGGATTAAAAAAGGTTTTCGATTCTATTGAAGGAGTGGATTAAAAATAAATAGTTTTCCGACACTATTGAAAGCGTGTATTTTTATTTGGTCACAAGAAACATGGGCTCTAAAACCAATATTTCGATGAGGCACCGCATCAGAGTATATATACCCTCATTAGCCATATAGCTAAGGGTTAAACATTTTCGGCACTTTTTGAAGGCGTGGATTTTTTTAAAGTTTTTACCGACTCTATTGAACGCGTGGATTTTTTAAAATACCGACTCTATTGAAGGCGTAGATTAATAAAAATATATATTTTCTTCAATCTATTGAAGACGTGGATTAAAAAGGTTTTCAACTCTATTGAAGGAGTAGATTTAAAAAAAGAATAGTTTTCCGACTCTATTGAAAGCGTGTATTTTTTAAAAAATATTTTCCCGAATCTAATGAAGGTGTGGATTTAAAAAAAAATATATTTTCTTTACTGTATTGGATGCGTAAATTTTTAAAAAAATATTTTTCCGACTCAATTGAAGTCGTGGATTTTGTAAAAAAAAATATTTTTACGACATATTTTCTTGGTCCTATTCAGGCCGTACTGTTTTACAAAAAGTATTTATCCACTTTATGGAAGGTGTGGACTTTTTAAAAAATATTTTCAAACTCCATTAATGGCGGGGATTTTTTTAGAAATTTTTTTCTTGACTCTATTCATGTCATGGCTTTTCACAGAAATCAAAAAATTTTGTGAATATAATTTTTAAGGTTATTGGCTCGATATAAAATGTGGTAGATTTCCCTAATTTCTCCTTTTCCTTAGTTTTTGCAAAGATTTAAATCTGCCACAAAATATGGATTCCAAAATTTTGAATCGGATTTTTAGATACTAAAATCGATTTTTGTAAAATAAACGTCTCAGATATTCTCATAAGTATCATATTTGCGATGGTTTTCATAAGTACCTTTATAAAATAGCAGTTCGCGAGCTTCTGATCTTGTCATCGAGGAGCAATTGGTCTGCTCATCGAATAGCAGTTGGTCCTATTGATCTACTGGCCTTGCCATAGACTAGATTAGCGTTTGATCGATAAGCAATTGGTCTTTCAATATAAATCCTAACCAATTTCATTTTGTCTCATAGAAGGCCAATAAAATTCCTCATTGATGATCTACATCGATTCTATATGACGTCCCATATTAGTTTAAATTTCCTTTCACACCACTCTTAGGTTTCTATCATTTGTCGTTATAAAATATTCCTGTGTGATTGCCTGAAACTCACATGTTTATTATACATTGAATGGTTATGTTAAGTCGATAATTTACTGAATACACACACTATTACAAAAATAAGCACGTACTCTTCACACACAATCACATACCCTCATATATGCATGTGTGTGTGTTGTGTTGCTGTATTTTACTTCCATGTTATTGTGTACACATCATCAATAGCAACTTACGCATGTTGCTCGTCGTCGTCGTTGGTTCGTTCTGTTGTTTGTCTATATATGTGTGAGTGTGTGTATATATGGGTATGTTTGTTGCAGATTTGGCACAATTACTTATGTATACAACAACAACAGCATCGACACCATCAACATCATCATCAACAGCAACATTGGAGAGAGCGAACAGCAGTCGCCTGAATTGTACAGCAGTAGTAGTAGTAGCACATTTAGTTATACACATACATACATTTACAATCAAACATCGAAATGAAAGCACAAACATACATAAATAAAAGAGGGACACACATGCACAGCACAAACTCACACTTGGACACACTCCTCAGCAAATGGAGAATTTATAATCGCATACAAAGCTATATAGTTTAGTTTGGTATTAGTGAATATCGGCCATTTAAGCACATGACCACAATTACATTTACAAACAAACATTGTTAGCTACTAAGGAAGACTGTTTGATGGTCCGATAGTAGTAAGTTATGTGTTGGTATATTTGTGAGTGAGTGAGTGAGTGTGCCTGTACGTGTGTCACTTTTAATTTCTTGCCCAGAGAAGTGTTTATGTCAGCAATTTCCAAAACACCAAAAATACAACTATAACACCAGGATCAGCAACACCAGGCCACGACAGCCAGCCAGCACACCAAAACAACAACAACAACAAGAACAACAGTAACGACAATGTCCAATTGAAGATATATATCCAGTATCCAACAATTCCATGTTCATTTGAATCAATGTCTGTAAATTATGTCCTATTCAGGTTAAGCACAGTAAATCGGAATGTTAAATATTAAAGAAAGGGGAAATAGCAAAAGCTGAGATTTGTTGACGTTCCCACACAGGGGGAGGTGGCAGACAATTCAGGATTCTATAAGGATTTCAATAGATGATCAAAGGTCTTTTTCAATGGAAGATCAACAAGTCTTATTTCGTATGTAAATGTATTTCGTAATGTAAATGGGTCTTCTTCGATAGAAGAACAAAAGGTATTTCAAGACGTCCTCTTCTGTAGATGGCAAAGAGGTATTCTTCGATAAAAGACCAAGAAACCATCTTTGATAGAAAACCAATAGGCCTTCTTCGATAGAAGTACAGAAAGTCATCTTTGATAGAAGTACAGAAGGTCATCTTCGATAGAAGTGCAAGGGGTCTTTTTTGATAGTCCAAGAGGTATCCTTTGATAGATAGTCCAAGAAGTCTTCTTCCATAGAAGTACAAGAGGTCTTCTTCGACAAAAGTCCAAGGGGTTTTTTTGATAGTCCAAGAAGTCTTCTTTGATAGAAATTCGAGAGGATAGAAGTCCAACAGTTCTACATTGATAGTGCAGGAGGACTTCTTCGATAGAAAGTCAATAGGTCTTCTTTGATAGTCCCAGAGGTCTTCTTCGATAGAAACCTTCGATATTAGTCTTCTTCGATATTATTCCAACAGGTCTTCTTTGATCGTCCAAGGGGTCTTCTTTAGAAGTTCATGAGATCTTTTACGTCAGAAGTGCCAGAGGTCTTCTTCGATAGAAGAAGTTCAAGAGGTCTTCTTTGATAGTTTAATGTTTTTCTTCGATAGATTTTCATGAAGTCTTCTTCGATAGAAGTTCAAAAGGTCTTCTGTGATAGTCGTGTAGGTCTTCTTCGATAGAAGTTCAAGAGGTCTTCTTCGATAGAAGTCCACGAGGCCTTCTTTAATAGAAGTCCAAGAGAATTTCTTCGATAGAAGTCAAAGTGTTTTTCATTGATATAAGTCCAAGAGGTCATCTTCTGTAGAAGACCATAAGGTCTTCTTAGACGTATGTTCTTCTGGAACAGGTCTTCTTCCCATATAAGACCAGAATATCTTCGTTCCGTAGAAGATCAGTAGATCTTCCCAAAGAAGATCAGAAGATCTTCTTCCCAAAGAAGACCTGTATATCTATTTCCGCATTCATATCTATCGAAAGTCAATAGGATCTATTGAATAAGAATCGAATAGGGTTTCTTTCCTAGAAGACCATTCTTCAGTATAATAAAGTGGGTCATCCTCGCATCGAAGTATTTGCAAAGAAGACCTCTTTTGCTCATCCTGCAGAATAGCAATATGTATTCTTCTCACATAAGTAAAAACGGGGTTCTTCTCCTAAAAGAACATTGTGTCCAATATGAGGGTTTCTATATACCAAATACCAATTACATGGCGTGTGCTGTGACCAAATTCCAGTCGAAATCGCTTAAAGCGAGGGTCAAGGGATCCGGAAAATCGGTCGCAGTAAGCTATACCAAATAAAGGACAGAGCCTTAATCGGGAATTTTGGATACCGTCGTTATAAACGCTATATCATTGAGAAGAATGTCCCTAGAAGCTATTGACACAAAATTGGCATGGTAAAATTTGACCTTACCACAGTTAGATAGACTCTTGAAAACACTGTCTATTGGTTGCTTGTGCATATCTTTGGCCTGAGGTTACAGCCAGTCATATGTTGTTGTCGTTGTTCTACATTCATGGAAGTTCATTTCACTTCTTTCTATTCGGCACTTGGTAAGAGCGGTACATGTTTAAGTGAATATGTTCTGGGGAAAATTGTGTTTGCATGCGTGTTTGACTGTGTATGTGTGTGTTCGTTTGTTATTTCGTCCACTCATCCGTTGGTTGGTAACTGTCCATGCGTGTTTATGTCGCCCTAAACCATTCATTGTCAGTTCGTTTTTTCGCATCTTTTCATCTTTCTTTCTCTGTCCCTCGCAGTCTGATTTTGTTCCAAAGTGCCAAGACCCAGTTACCAAAAATAAACCAACAATGATAGCAACACTGAGACACCAAAAACATCCAACCTGCACCAACGAATGAAGTAAACCCGAAAAAAATTATGTTTCAACATCATGAGTTCATGTTTTCGTTTTTTTCTCCTCATAATAAATGAGTGCGAGTATGTATGTAAAATGTTTGTGTCTGCATGTGTATTTTCCCCCCGCAATCTGTTGACCAGAGGCGTCTTATTGTGTAATACTAGCCATCAGAATATCTCTAAGGGATAACACTAATCTCAAATGACATGAAAACTGTATCCATATTTAAAATGTCTGTGTTCGATGTTTGCTGTAATTTTTTATCTCCAACAGTTTTTCTGATTTAAAGCATAAGCTGATATATATGTACATATGTTTCGTGAGTATCATTTAATATTGTGACAGAAATGTTTAATATATTAGGATTAAAATATAAGTTAATTTCCCTGTTGGGATGAAGCATGTGAGACAAAATGTTTTTTTCGGAGAGGGGATGGTATTTGAATATTATTATGGGTTTCCATGTAGGGGAATGTTATGAAATAATATAGGTTATAACAATAGTAAATTCCAATTTGAAGGTCAAAGGTGGAGCATTAGACAAAAATATTGGATATTGAAGTTATTCGATATCAAAAAGGAGACAATTTAATATCAATAAGCCATCTTCAATAAAATGCCAATACTAGACATCATATTCTGCAGAATATTAACAGGTCCCTTTTCTTCTATAGAAGAATGATAAAATGATAGTCTTATGATATAACACCATTATGACTTCTTTCAATAGCACACCAATAAGGCTTTTTGCAGAAGATGACCCATAGAACTTCTTCTTGCATAAACAGACCAATCATAAATGAAAATAACGGAACCGCTACTCGAGTAAAATGAATATGCTTTGTGGAAGCCCTATGTTCCCAAGAGAAGTATCAACATTTAATGGGCCATGTTTTCTAAGAGATTATTGTGTTTTCTCTACATAACAACCAATAATCGGGGTTGCATGGAATAACAACAAATTTACTTTTCATAGAAGACAATATGTCTTCTAAAATTAACACCAACAAGACTTCTAGACATTATTCTCTACATGACCTGTATGCCTTTCAAATTACAAAAGACCAATCGATAAAACAATGTATGAGGATAATACAAAATAGGAATGACAGGTGATAGCGTAAAATTGCGAAACTGAATAAGCAAGGACTCGAACCACGGCACCAAATTCTATGCGACGTTATTTCTAGTCAACGGAAGATGGCAGTCTTATAGCCCAGGACTGGCTACAGCAGACCAATCATTAACGAAGGGCCGCTCGAGTAAGATGGATATGCTTTGTGGAAGCCCTATGTGACCAAGGCGAGTAATAGCAGAAAAAAACTAAATTGGGACACCTCGCGGAATTAGTGCCAAGACACGGCTATATGGCAGATAATACCTAAATTCCACAATTTTAGCCGGTCAAAAAGGCAAAAAAAAAACAGTAAGGAAAGTAGTAAAGTCGGACGCGGCCGACTATATGATACCCTTCACCACTATGGGTATATTAAACAGGATGAAATCAAATATGTGATATTTATCTAAATGTGAATCTACCTAGATCTATCAATAAAGTATGTGAATCGACTTCAAACAAATATAAGTAGGTCATCCGTTGGGCTATGTCTGTACTTGTAGAAAATGCAACTACCTAATTCTATGCTTAATTTTGTAACTTGTCCAAATTTTGTTGTCAATCTGACTAACATGAGGAGTTTGATGCCAAATTTACTTGAAATCGGCCAAAAATATATATGGAAGCTCTATCCAAATATTAAGCGATTTCAAGCAAAATTGTCACAGGTTAGGTTATACTAATTTCAGAACGTTTTGTTCCTATTGATTCCTTGGTGCGTCAATTACTTAAAATCAATCTAGAATAAAAGGGAGATATCTCTAAACCTGGACCGATTTTCACGAAACGAGGCAGACATCACTCTAGGCTCAATTCAGTACGTTTTGCCAAATTTCGTGCAAATCGAAGGATATATAGGGACTTTGGTGCACCATTTACATGAAATCAGACGAAACTATATGTGGGAGCTATATAGAAATCTGGACCGATTTTCTCGAAACTTGGCAGACATCACTCTAGGCTCAATTCAGTACGTTGTGCTAAATTTCGTGTAAATCGAAGGATATATAGGGAATTTGGTGCACCATTTACATGAAATCGGACTAAATCAGGACCGATTTTCATCAAACTTGGCAGACATCATTCTAGGCTCAATTAAGTACGTTATAACAAATTTCGTGCAAATCTAATGATATATAGGGACTTTGGGGCACCATTTACATGAAATCGGACGAAACTATATATGGGAGCTATATCTAAATCTGGACCGATTTTCACGAAACTTGGCAGACATCATTCTAGGATCAGTTCAGTACGTTATGCCAAATTTCGTGCAAATCTAATGATATATAGGGACTTTGGGGCACCATTTACATGAAATCGGACGAAACTATATATGGGAGCTATATCTAAATCTGGACCGATTTTCTCGAAACTTGGCAGACATCACTCTAGGCCTAATTCAATACGTTATGCCAAATTTCGTGCAAATCTAAAGATATATAAAGTCATTGGGGCACCATTTACATGAAATCGGACGAAAATATATATGGGAGCTATATCTAAATCTGGACCGATTTTCACGAAACTTGGCAGACATCATTCTAGGCTCAATTCAGTATGTTGTGTCAAATTTGGTGCAAATCGAAAAATATAGAGGGACTTTGGTGCACAATTTTCTTGAAATCGGACGAAACTAATCGGGACCTATATCTAAATATGGACCAATTTTCTCGAAACTTGGCACACATCATTCTGGACCTAAATGATTAGGCTGTACCAAATCGAAAGATATATAGGGACCGTTTACATTAAATCGGTAAAATATATATATATGGGAGCTATATCTAACTGTGAACCAATTTTTCCCAATTTCAATAGGGTTCGTCCTTGGGCCCAATAAGTGACCTATGCCAAATTTCATCCAATTCGGATCATAAATGCGACCTGTACTTTCTTTACAATGTAACATAGACAGACGGACGGAATGCATAAATCGACTTAGAAAGTGATTCTATGCATATTCTCAAAAGGAACCATGGGTCTATTTCGTTTCCTTTTGCCTGTTACAAACATATGCACAAAGACATAATACCCTGTACCACAGTGTGGTGAAGGGTAGAAGAACAGTCAATAACAGTCAATTCTCGATGGATTTGGCTCACCTTCGAAAATCCACACGTTCGATTGGTATGTTGTTTCGGGCTCATTCCCAAAGATTAATAGTTACCTGCGATGATTTTATACATGACTTTCGGAGCACTGCGATCGTTTTTTTTGCTGAATTGTTTTACTTTTTTAGCGATTGTCTAATTTTGCGGGATCCAACGGGTCAAGTGTTCATGCAATATTGAATGTATTCTGGTGGAGGAAATACCCATGAATGCCGTTACCTCGCGGTATGTCACATGACGTACGGCATCAGTGTCCGATTTTGAAAGACCTTCGATCGTCATCCACAATTTAATTCGTTAAACTAAATTTTAACAGAACCAAAGGACGAAGCTTCATCGCCATACAAATATTTATGTTCTTTGGTGAATACTTGCTATGATAATACCATCATCTAACTTGGTCTAGGCTTGGTAATAATACTAGGTTGTGCAATATTTGGTTCAAATTGGATAGTCCGTTCGCATGGTATTATAAAATTATTTTTCAGCAAAATTTTGACCATTTTGTGGGGGAGGTACCTGAAGGAACTTCGAACTGAAATCTCCATTTGACACTTATCGGGCGCAACAACCAGCCAGACGGATGGACGGACGGACATTTGTAAATCGACTCCGAATTGTCTGAAACGGATTTGTGTCAAAGAAACACGGGGTATGAAACTAATATTTCGATAAGGCACAGTTGAGAACGACTTCAGTTGGAACATATGCCCAAAAATTAGGCTAGAAAACGCTTAATGGGGAGGACCATTACATTAAGGCTATGTCAAAACATGAACCCATTATATTTAAACTTCTTACAAAGATTGGTTTACCAAAGCTTTAATTGGAAAATGGGACTAGGACCATTCAAATACTCAAAATGGAACGGAGCCATACAGAGGGGCTATATCAAAACATGGACCTATAAGGCCAAAAAAGTGAATCTACGTTTATTTTAAACTTGCTGATTTGCAGCAGATTTGAGTGAAATATACTGAAAAATATTATAATATTTCGAGGTGTTGCAAAGGGAATGACAAACACAAAATACACCCTACCTTAAGATGGATTGTGTAAAAATTAGGCGGTATCGTTATATCGGACCTATCTAAGAACGGGGATTGATGTATATCATTTTTTAAACCCGATCATATCAGAGGTACTGGTAATCTTTGTGCAATATTTCAAAACGATCTGTACCGTATTTTCAAAAAACAGACGGACAGACGAACTATATTCAGATATTAAGATCACGAATACATATATCCTATTGGAATCTTCGACAAATATTTCAAGGTACTGCAATCGAAAAGACAAATAACAGTTAGTATCCATGTGTGATATAAAAAGATCGAGAATTCGAGTTTGAGAATTAACCCGTATTTACCTGTTCCTACAGTGGAGCAGGATAACGTTATCTATTAAATCCAGAAAGTTATTTAAAGTACGACTATAAGTTATTTTCCTGGCTGGAAGTTTGATATAATACCAATATGGTTTCCCTTTAAAACTAATATCATACATCTCATATATATCTCATAGTTTACCAATAGTTCTTACATAGAAGGCCACTAGAACCAATACGACGGCAAGCATTTACTTTTTGAATACAGCTGTTTATTCGTTTCCCAAAAAAAAAACTAAATTATTTTCAGAAGCTTTTTTTTTTTTTGCTTAAAAATAAAATATCAAAATGTTTTCATTCAGCAAAAAAACATTTCGAATTATAGACTCTTCAAAACCCTGTGTAACCCTTTTAATTGTGAGTGAGGAGAGAGAAAATATTCCTTTCCTCCATCATAACCAAAATAAATTGAAAATGCAATTTCAATTCTTCCCCTGTATATATGTGGTTTTGAACACCCAAAATAAATTGATTCCAATGCCTTGTGTTATTATTAAATATGATTTCAATTACAAATAGGATATTTTGGAAAAATAGATTTTTTCTAATATTTTTTCAGAATTTTCTATGCAATTTTCTGTTAACAATTATTGCTTGTTTGTCTGACTGTGTGTGTGTATGTGTTTTCTAAATATTCTACAATTCTTGTATTCTCTCTTGCAGGCCGGTTAGTTTGGTATTGGAGCCCATATTAAAGGAACCCGGAGATATTGCCTTCACATGGCTGGAGATTTATCGTACGAAAAATGCATTATTACAACAATTTGATTTGCAAAGCAATACAACAACCACCAGTACAGTGGGTGGTGGTGCAGGAGGTACCGGCACGAGTAGTAGTGGTGGTGGCGGTGGTGTGATTACCACAACCGGCACCAGTGGCAACGATACGCTAAGTGATTTTGGATTCTATCCAAAAGAGTCAGACTGTGAATATAAATGTCCTGAAATTGATGCATGTATATCTGCCACATTGTGGTGTGATGGTAAGTATAACAATGCAACATTTCAGTAAAAACTTGGTTCTTTGTCTTTGGCAATTTTGAACATTTTTGTAAGCATTTGAAAATGGAATTTCAAATTTTATGCTGGTTCATGTTAAAGTTGGGGGAGAATTGTTTTATATTTTTGCAAACAAATCTATGTAAAGTTTAATGTCAGAATTCAAATCAATTGGTATGCATCAATGGTATTTTGAAAAAATATTACAATGTAAAAATTAATTTGTGTCAACACGAAAGACATTTCGATTCAAAAATTACACATTTCGACATAATTTTTCACTCTATATTGATACTTTGTCTTCGTTCTAGAACAATGGATTACAATTTGCCAATATTTACAGAAATTTAAAAACTACTACCACAAATACAATTACATTTGTTCCCATTTGCACACCTGACATTTCACGATTCGGGCATTTGAATTTGTTCTCATTTGGGTTTAAAAAAATAAAATAAAATGGAAAGGAATGTGTCATTCCATTTTATTTTTTTTTTTTCATTTATTTGATTTCACTTTTTTAGCTTTCATCGTTGAGTTGGCAGATCACAAAATTTTATTTCTATTTGTTGTCGGTAGGTTACTTAACATCCATGTTCTGCTCAAATTTAGGTTAAATCAACTTTGTATTCACGTAATGGGCCATTGTGTACGTGTCACGTAGTGTACAGAAAAATTAACAGAGCATTTAATAATTTATTTTTGATGTTCGTCCCTTTCGGACACAACGAAGGTAGCCCAGGATGATGCTATGTGAAGGTACAACTTTTTAAAAATTGTTGCGGGACAGGTACCATAACGTATAGAAATAGTATTGAAGAATGGTTTCTGTTATCTATGCAGTGAAAATTTATTCGGTAAAATTTCTTTGATGACATAGTCGGCCGACTATAGTATAACCTACACCACATAGGCAATATATAGGGATATCCATTTCGTGGTTTCGAAAGTAAACGTAAATAAAACATACACATTCGGGTCTTCGGAAATACTTTCAATTACATTAGCGTTATTTTTAGCGGGACGAATGAAACGAAGATGCAAAGGCCTTCAAATACTTCTAACCGCTACAGTCTCTTCCCAACCACAATTTCCTATTAAATATTCACTAATATTCTATTAAATATCCTAAATATTCACCGGAGACCCAATAATTAATTCTATGTTAATTTATATCTGTCCATTCTGTTGAAATCAGTATAGAAATCATTTTTGAGATAGAGCTTTGAAATTTTGCACTGGCACTGTTA
>NW_026877641.1:0-228421 GCF_032173495.1 Musca vetustissima
AAAGTCTCTAAATATCTTTCGATTTGCACGAAATTTTGCACAGCGTAATGAATTAGGTCTAGAATGATGTGTGGTAATTTTCGTGAAAATCCGTTCAGATTTAAATATAGCTTCTATATCTGACCAAATGAAAAATTTAAATATCGGTTGCAGAATGACATGTTTATGGATCCAATTTCATTTTACTGGTCTTTTAAAAATGAGACGTCTGTTAGGATTCATCTGTTGAATATACCCAAAGTGGTGAAGGGTATCATATAGTCGGCCCCGTCCGACTTTACTACTTTCCTTACTGGTTTAAACTGATTTCCGATTTCATGTACAGTTCGGTATGGTCGAAGTTCATCCGATGATTCTTATATATTAAAAATATTTGTTCTTTTAAATTCCATTCGCACACTTTTCATTATTATTATTATTTAATTATAAACATATTTATTTATTTTGTGTTTTGTGGTTGTTGTTGTTGTCGATGTCTCACATAATTAACAAATGTTTTATGAGACAATTCGGAACCATTAAGTTTTCGATATTTTTTGTGTGTGTTTCGGACAGTGTCACATGATTCAACCAATTTATGTTTTTCTTTTTTTTTGGTTTTTAAAGATGAAACCAACTGTTGAATAAATATATATATATATGTCTATATATATTTATATATATGTATATATAGACATATATATAAATGATATTTGTTTTATTTTTGATGTTTTTTTTTAGTGAATAGATTGGAATTTTGTGGTGGATTAACTGGTGTATTAGTCAAGTGATTAGACTTTGAGCCCAAAATAGTTTTTTTTTAATATTTTCATATTAAAAAACAGATGTGTTTCCAAAAATTTCAAATCAATCAGAAAAACGTGGTGGGTCTTTAGTGCACTATTCTAGGTCTTAAAAATAATTTTAAAAATCCAATAAAAAATCGCAATTATAGATCACAAAAAAATATTCTTAAAAAATTCATGCCTAATTGTGAGCCTAGAAAATAAAATTAAAACCGTTTCGTCCGATTTGAGGTAAATGGTGTACCAAAGTCCCTATCTATCTTTCGATTTGCACGAAATTTGGTATAGTGCACTGAATTAAGTCTAGAATGTTGTGTGTTTAGTTTCCTGAAAATCGGTTCAGATTTAGATATAGCTCCCATATATAGTCTCGTCCGATTTGAGGTAAATGGTGTACCAAAGTCCCTATCTATCTTTCGATTTGCACGAAATTTGGTATAGTGTAATGAATTGGGTTTAGAATCATGTGTTTCAAGTTTCGTAAAAATCGGTTCAGATTTAGATATAGCTTCCATATATAGTTTCGACCGATTTAATGTAAATAGTGTAACAAAGTCCCTATATATCTTTCGATTTGCACGAAATTTGGTATAGTGTAGTGAATTGGGTCTAGAATGCTGTGTGTTAAGTTTCCTGAAAATCGGTCCAGATTTAGATATAGCTCCCATATATATTTACGTCCGATTTTATGTAAAAGGTTCATTAAGGTCCCTATAAATATTTCGATTTGCACGAAATTTAGACAGAGTACTGAATTAAGTCAAGGCGTGATTTTTTTAAATATTTTTTAGAGCACTTTACTCTTTGTTGCGACCCCTTCTAAAGTGCTACCCTGCACGTGTGACATCCGTTCGGCATCTATTTGAAAATCTCTTTTTAGTAAAATTATTCTATTTCAAACATAAACCCACCCTTTCGCCTTATACCACTGCCCACCCCCCCCCCCCCCCTACTACCCCAATCCAATTGAGATGAAGCGTTTCAAGGAGTATTAGAAAGAAAAAACAACGAACTTAGAAAAAATCTAAAGAGAGTTGAACGAAGAAAAAAATAAGAAATATAAATGTATAATGCAAAGAAAAATTACCGAACACAGTTTTTCCATTATGAAAATAAATGTAGACGGCAAACGTTACGCAAATACCATGCGACGACATGAACGACGACTGACACATTGGAAATGTAAACGAATCTCAAAACCCTGCACGAAAGCAGGACAAATGACCAAAGTGCTGATGCTCATTTGTATGGACTATGGAGTTGGGAGTGTGCGGAAATTTACATAAGTGTGAGCGACACCGGCAGGACAAACAAATGGTCGAACCTAACCTAACAAAAATTAAAAAAAAATCGAAGAAAAAACAAAGGACGAAAAAAACTCCGGCTAAGAAAAACAAACAAGTTCCAATGCTGTATTTGGCCATGGACATTTTGAGGGATTTACCGATAAGAAAGCCTTTGGCCACTTAACTTGAAATGATGGCATTAAAACAAAAGTACCAGCAGCAGGAAAAAAAAACAACAACAACTGGAATCATACATCCATTTGGAATATGTAGCCATCGGAATGGGTAAATATCACTGAGTCTCTTAGCTGATGACTTTCATTGAATTCAATCAGAATATATTTGAATACATTTATTGTCATCATCAGCAGCAGCAGCAGCAGTAGCGACAACATTGTTTTACTGCGTCTTACCCCATCCTCCCTCCATCACCTCTTTTTATTCATTTTATTATCCTAAAAGGACTCAACAGAATCTTTTTTTCTGTGGAGGGGGTTGTTGGCGTTTTCATATGGAAATTTCTGTATTAAAGCCATAATATTTTTGTTGTTGTTGTTATTGTAATATTTAAATATTATTTTGGTTGTTGGTTTTTGTACTGGTATTCTTATGAATACGGCGACAAATAAATGCTAAACTGTTACATTAAGTAAATTATGAAAATTACTCAAAATTTCCACAGAAGACAGGAAAAAACCAGTAAGGAGAATAGTAATGTCGGACGGGGCCAACTATATGATACCCTTCACCACTTTGGGTATACTCAACATATGTATCCGAAAAGACGTCGCATTTTTAAAGGACCCGTAAAATGAAATTGGATCCATAAACATGTAATTCTACAACCGATACTAAATTTTTCATTTGGGCAGATATAAAAGCTATGTCCAAATCTAAACCGATGTTAAGGAAACTTAACACACATCATTCTAGACGCAATTCAGTACGCTATGCAAAATTTCGTGCAAATCGAAGTATATATAGAGACTTTGGTGCATCATTTACATTAAATCGGACGAAACTATCTATGGGAGCTATATCTAAATCTGGACCGATTTTCACGAAACTTGACAGACATCATTCTAGGCTCAATTCAGTACGTTATGCTAAATTTCGTGCAAATCGAAAGATATATAGGGACTTTGATACACCATTTACATTAATTCGGACGAAAATATATATGGGAGCTATATCTAAGTCTGAACCGATTTTCAGGAAACTTGGCAGACACCATTCTAGGCTCATTTCAGTACGTTATGCTAAATTTCGTACAAATCGAAAGAAATATAGGGACTTTGGTACACCATTTACATTAAATCGGACAAAAATATATATGAGAGCTATATCTAAATCTGAACCGATTTTCAGGAAACTTAACACACACCATTCTAGACCTAATTCATTACGGTATGTCAAATTTCGTGCAAATCGATAGATATATAGAGACTTTGGTGCCCCACTTACATGATATCGGACGAAACTATATATGAGAGCTATATCTAATTCTGAACCGCTTTTCAGGAAACTTAACACACATCATTCTAGACGCAATTCAGTACGCTATGCAAAATTTCGTGCAAATCGAAGTATATATAGAGACTTTGGTGCATCATTTACATTAAATCGGACGAAGATATATATGGGAGCTATATCTAAATCTCGACCAATTTTCACGAAACTTGGCAGGCATCACTCTAGTCTCAATTCGGTACGTTATGCCAAATTTCGTGCAAATCGAAAGATATATAGGGACTTTGGGGCACCATTTACATGAAATCGGACGAAACTATATATGCGAGCTATATCTAAATCTGGACCGATATTCTCGAAACTTGACACACATCATTCTAGACCTAATTCATTACGCTGTGCCTAATTTCTTGCAAATCGAAAGATATATAGGGACTTTGGTGCATCATTTACATTAAATCGGACGAAGATATATATGGGAGCTATATCTAAATCTCGACCAATTTTCACGAAACTTGGCAGACATCACTCTAGTCTCAATTCAGTACGTTATGCCAAATTTCGTGCAAATCGAAGGATATATAGGGACTTTGGTGCACCACTTACCTTAAATCGGACGAAAATATATATGGGTGTTATATCTAAATCTGAACCGATTTTCAGGAAACTTAACACACATCATTCTAGACGCAATTCAGAACGCTGTGCCAAATTTCGTGCAAATCGAAAGATATACAGGGACTTTGGTACACCATTTACCTTAAATCGGCGAAAATATATATGAGAGCTATATCTAAATCTGAACAGTACGTTGTGCCAAATTTCGTGCAAATCGAAAAATATATAGGGACTTTGGTACACCATTTCCATTAAATCGGACGAAACTATATATGGGAGCTATATCTAAATCTGAACCGATTTTCAGGAAACTTGGCAGACATCACTCTAGGCTCAATTCACTACGTTATGCCAAATTTCGTGCAAATCGAGAGATATATAGGGACCTTGGTGCACCATTTAAATTTAATCGGACGAAACTATATATGGGAGCTATATTTAAATCTGAACCAATTTTCAGGGAACTTGGCAGACATCATTCTAGACCTATTTCAGTACGCTATGCCACATTTCGTGCAAATCGAAAGATATATAGGGACCTTGGTGAACCTTTTACATAAAATCGGACACAAATATATATGGGAGCTACATCTAAATCTGAACCGTTTTTCAGGAAACTTAACACACATCACTCTAGACGCAATTCAGTACGCTATGCAAAATTTCGTGTAAATCGAAGTATATATAGAGACTTTGGTGCATCATTTACATTAAATCGGACGAAGATATATATGGGAGCTATATCTAAATCTCGACCAATTTTCACGAAACTTGGCAGGCATCACTCTAGTCTCAATTCAGTACGTTATGCCAAATTTCGTGCAAATCGAAAGATATATAGGGACTTTGGTGCCCTATTTACATGAAATCGGACGAAACTATATATGGGAGCTATATCTAAATCTGGACTGATTTTCAGGAAACTTAACACACATCAGTCTAGGCTCAATTAAGTACGTTGTGCCAAATTTCGTGCAAATCGAAAGATATATAAGGACTTTGGTACACCATTTCCATTAAATCGGACGAAACTATATATGGGAGCTATATCTAAATCTGAACCGATTTTCACGAAACTTGGCACATATAATTCTAGATCTAAATGATTAGGCTGTACCAAATTCCGTGCAAATCGAAAGGAATATAGGGACTTTGGTACCTCATTTACCTTAAATCGGACGAAAATATATATGGGAGCTATATCTAAATCTGAATTGATTTTTCCCAATTTCAATAGGGTTCGTCCTTGGGCCAAATAAGTGACCTATTGCAAATTTCATCCAATTCGGACTATAAATGCGACCTGGACTTTGTTTACAATTTAACATGGACAGACAGACGGACGGACATGCATAAATCGACTCAGAAAGTGATTCTATGCATATTCTCAAAAGGAACCATGGGTCTATCTCGATTATTTTTGCCTGTTACAAACATATGCCCAAAGACATAATACCATGTACCACAGTGTGGTGAAGGGTATAAAAATAAACGAAAATGTTTTTTTTTTAACGACACACATGGTGAAAAGCTTTAAGGAAGATATAAAAAAATTAAATTCTAGGTTCTACTTAAGGTGCGGATTTTTAAATGATTTTTCCACAACCTATAAAAGGCGTGGATTTTTACCACCTACATAAGGCGTGTAGTTTTTAAATATTTTTTTCTACCACCTACATATTTTTTCTAGGTCCTACATTAGGTGAGAATTTTTAGAAAATTTTTTTTCCAGGTTCTATATAAGGCGTGCATTTTCAAATTCATTATTTTGTATAAAGAGCACATCTTTATCTTTTGATTACTTCTTTGTCAGAACCCCATCCTACCTCCTCATATTTTGTTTTTTCTTATTTACAAAATATCACGTAAAAGCCACTCAAATTTTTACCTCATTCAAATTAAATTTAGCACACACCGTAGAAGAGTCTGGCAAGCTTTTAGCCTGAATTTGTTGTTTTTGATGAAGAGTGGAGTGGAGTGTCGAAAAGTGTCTGGTTTCCAAAGCCTTTTCATAATTCACATTTGCACAATTATGCCTCCGAACATTTGCGGTGTGGTGCAAATTGACAGGCTAGGCAAATCATATACTGGCACATTTAGATTATTTCCTTAATAAAAACACGTTCGTTTTACCCCCGAAGATATAGCCGTGATCTCTTGTGATGTCCTTAAGCCAAAGCAGAAACACACACACATAGACTTTTATTCCTTATCTTGAATGTAATGTAGAAATATTTTGTGTATATGTGGGAGGTAATTTTCTGCTCGGTTAATAAACAATGAGAATGGGAGTTTGTTTGTTGTCGTTTTTTCGACAGTGGCGTAGGTGGGGATTATTTAAAGAGGGGGTTTAGAAGGTAGTTATGGGAGGATAGCTATTGGAATGTTTTTTTGTCCTAATATTAGATATTTTTTCTTATGAAGCAGCTATCATGGAATAACTTTTAGGTACGGACTTCTAGCCTATTCACTAGTGAGCCATAAATGCTATAAAAAAGGAGCAAGAATGCGGCAGGTATTTAACAAAAATGTTAACATAAGAACTGTAATTAGGAAAAACCAAACTCATGCAGAAGCTTCTACGTGACAGCACCCACTAATCGAATTTTCTATAGAGCCTCCGTTAAAAGTTCCTTAACCTACATTAACGGCCTTTCATCATCCAGGCAACACAATTTCTCTGAGGCGATTTCTCCCTCCACTCTTCATCATTTCCGCTATGATGCACATGGAGTATAACTTGCTTGTATTGATGTTTCAATCCATATTCTATGGAAGCTTCAATGTGTCCATTTACACCTTCGAATTCTTCGAGGCTTTCTTCTTAGGTTTCCGCGTTAACTACTGTTTATACCCTTCACCACATTGTGGTACAGGGTATTATGTCTTTGAGCATATGTTTGTAACAGGCAAAAATAATCGAGATAGATCCATGGTTCCTTTTGAGAATATGCATAGAATCACTTTCTGAGTCGATTTATGCATGTCCGTCCGTCTGTTGATGTTAAATTGTAAACAAAGTACAGGTCACATTTATAATCCGATTTGGCTGAAATTTGGTACAGCTCATTTTTTGGGCCAAGAACGAACCCTATTGAAATTGGGAAAAATCGGTTCAGATTTAGATATAGCTCTCATATATATTTTCGACCGATTTTAAGTAAATAGTGTACCAAAGTCTCTATATAGCTTTCGATTTGCACGAAATTTGGCATAGCGTACAGAATTAAGTCTAGAATGATGTGTGCAAAGTTTCGTGAAAATTGGTTCAGATTTAGATATAGCTCCCATATATAGGTTCGCCCGATTTTAGGTAAATAGTCCTATAAAGTCCCTATATATCTTTCAATTTGCACGAAATTTGGCACAGCGTAATGACTAAGGTCTAGAATGATGTGTGCAAAGTTTCGTGAAAATCGGTTCAGATTTAGATATAGCTCCCATATATTTTCATCCGATTTTATGTAAATGGTCCCTATATATCCTTGGATTTGCACGAAATTTGGCATAACGTACTGAATTGCGTCTAAAATGATGTCTGCAAAATTTCATGAAAATCGGTTCAGATTTAGATATAGCTCCCATATATAGTTTCGCCCGATTTTAGGTAAATGGTGCTCCAAAGTCCCTGGAAATCTTTTCATTTGCACAAATTTTGGCATAGCGTACTGAATTTGGTCTAGAATGACGTGTGCAAAGTTTCGGGAAAATCGGTTCAGATTTCGATATATCTCCCATATATTTTCGTCCGATTTTAGGTAAATAGTGCACCAAAGGCCCTATATATCTTTCGATTGGAACGAAATTTGGCATAGCGTACTGAATTAAGTCTAGAATTATGATTTGTAAGTTTCGTGAAAATCGGTTTAGGTTTATATATAGCTCCCATATATATTTTCGTCCGATTTTAGGTAAATAGTGCACCAAAGTCCCTATATATCTTTCGATTTGCACGAATTTTGGCATATGGTACTGAATTAAGTCTAGAATGATGTGTGCAAAGTTTCGGGAAAATCGGTTCAGATTTCGATATAGCTCCCATATATTTTCGTCCGATTTTAGGTAAATAGTGCACCAAAGGCCCTTTATATCCTTCGATTTGCACGAAATTTGGCACATCGTACTGAATTAAGTCTAGAATGATGTGTGCAAAGTTTCGTGAAAATCGGTTCAGATTTAGATATAGCTCCCATATATTTTCGTCCGATTTTAGGTAAATAGTGCACCAAAGGCCCTTTATATCCTTCGATTTGCACGAAATTTGGCACATCGTACTGAATTAAGTCTAGAATGATGTGTGCAAAGTTTCGTGAAAATCGGTTTAGATTTAGATATAGCTCCCATATATATTTTCATCCGATTTTAGGTAAATAGTCCACTAAAGTCCCTATATCTCTTTCGATTTGCACGAAATTTAGCATAGCGTACTGTATTCAGTCTAGAATGATGTGTGCAAAGTTTCGTGAAAATCGGTTCAGATTTAGATATATCTCCCATATATATATTTTCGTCCGATTTTAGGTAAATAGTGCACCAAAGTCCCTATATAGCTTTCGATTTGCACGAAATTTGGCATAGCCTAATGAAATTGGTCTAGAATGATGTGTGTTAAGTTTCCTGAAAATCGGTTCAGAAATTTGGCATACGGTACTGAATTAGGTCCAGAATGATATGTATTAAGTTTCGTGAAAATTGGTCCAGATTTAGATATAGTTCCCATATTTATAGTTTGGTCCTATTTTTGGTAAATGGTGCATATATGGTGTGTGCAAAGTTTTGTGAAAATCGGTTCAGATTTAGATATAGCTCTCATATATAGTTTCGCCCGATTTTAGGTAAATAGTCCACTAAAGTCCCTATATCTCCTTCGATTTGCCCGGAATTTGGCATAGCGTACTGAATTAAGTCTAGAATAATGTGTGGTAAGTTTCGGGAAAATCGGTTCAGATTTCGATTGAGGCTTGAATGACGTTATTGCGTTTTGGTGAAATTGGTGCATATGCAGCCATAGTATCTATATGTACTTCGAACGGGTGTCTGATTGAGATTAAATTTTTGACTGTGCGGCGTACCGAATAGCGTGTATAAATTTTTCTATAAATCGTTTTCCATACATTTGTCCCATGCTACGCAGATGACTCTAAATCTGTCCAAATGAAATTAAATTTAGCATAGGTTGCCGAAAGACCTGAGTATGTTCCTTCGAGGAGTATGTTCCTTGACATGCAATTGTAAGGATGCATATGTACAATATACCCAAAGTGGTGAAGGGTATCATAAAGTCGGACTTTACTACTTTCCTTACTGGTTTAATAAGTTTTTTTTCGGAGACCTATATAAGGGGTGGATTTTTTAAATAATTTTTTTCTGAGACCTATATAAGGCGTGGATTTTTTAAATAATTTTTTCTGAGACCTATATAAGGCGTGTATTTAAAAAAAATCGGAGACCTCTATAAGAATTTTATCTCGAAGTTTAATACGTACTCCATTTAGGTCACATCAATAAACGTTGTTTTAAAAAGCCATGAGTCCAATATAAATTCTGTATCTCCCGTGATTTTATCACATCGTATACACTTCCAAATAGTCCAATTACTTAAGCATAATTTCCATTTGTCTACCCTGATTAATAAAAAAAAAAACATCCATAGCCAAGTTCATAAATCAAAAGTCATTTTTATTGCCATTCCAAAAATGTTCGAGTCAACCTTTATTTAGCTTAGACGGCGTATAACCCTATTAACATTTAATGCTAAATCAGCATGTTGTCATTTCATTGGCGAACAAACCACCCTGTCCTGAAGAGACCAGCCAATATAAGGTATGGGTTGGTAGAAGAACGAAAATTCCAAAAGCAAACGATATCTTAGCAGACAAATCTGAATATGAATTCTCAAAAAAAAAAAATCCTTTTTATGCCTTGTTGACAGTTCAGCCAAAAAGAGATTCTTATGTTGTCGTAGTGTCACATTTGTCAGTAATTGTTACGCGCGTATTCAGCCAACCAGCCAGTTAGATATTCAGCTAACCATGACATCCACACACACAGGGGATGACATGTCACACCAAGTTAGCATAGCCGAGGATAAGCTTTATGCGTGTAGATGCTGCCTTTAGATGCTTGATTTCTTTTAATGCCCGTGTTGTTATTATTATTGGTGTTGTTCATAAGCAGCAGTAGTCGCAGCAGCAGTGTCGTCTAGCCTATCCTGATATGACTTCTTCCACTTCGACTTTATCTGCTTCGCTTTTCTTTCATTTTTGTTTTCTTGTTACCAAATTTGTTGGGTTGATTTGCCATAGTCATCGCCTTTGTCATCAGATCTACGATTTTTATAGCCACCACCATTATGACTGCGGGGCAACGGCTGTGGCTGATGATGATTTTCATAGGACTTCTGCTGTTCTGAAGTATATCCAAAAGGAAAGTGGGTGGAAAGTAATTTGCTTATAGAATTTATATAAAAATAATTGGCAAACGTGAAATTTTTATAATAACAGAGGCGTAGAGAGGTTTGACGCAGAAGGTTATTGTTTTTTTTTTTTTTTTTTTTGGGGGGGGGGGAGGTATAGCATTGTTCTCAATTCGTATCAAAATGTTGTATCGGTTACAATTTCTCCCTAGCCATGGAAATTGGCACTATGACTATAATCAAGTCCTGCTTTTATTGTTTGAGGGCCACAGAATATAAGACCCTCAAAAAAAAAAGCAGAGACTTGAATATAGTCATAGTGCCAATTTTCATGGCTGGGAGGAGGAAATGTAACCGATACAACATTTTGGCACGAATTGAGAACATCGCTATACCCTGATCTTAGTTGTGATAGAATCGATCTGGTTTGCCCATGAAGAAGCCTCTCTCTGTCTGAAATTGCAGAAAGATGTTGTAGTAGGACGTTGTTGCATCTGTAGCCATCAATGGCTTCGGAGACCGCCAGTTGATTCACGGATGTCATCATGTCCGTTGTCGACGTCCGATGGAATGACGTCTTGGATTGCTTCACGATAGCGCCTGGCAGGGGGGACACCTATTTAGGATTTCGGGGACAATGCGCTCCCGATATGAATTTAGAACATTGCTATATCCGGATCTTAGTTGCGCCAGAATTTGCCCAAGAAGAAGTCTCTCACTGTCCGAAATTCCAGGAGGGACATCTATTTGGATTCCGGGGACTCTCTCTCTCTCTAGATACGAAATGAAAACATTGCTATACCCAGATCTTAGTTGTTCCAGAATCGAAGGGGTTTGCATGTCCGAAATTGCAGAAAGATGTTGGAGTAGGACTTTGTTTCACCTGTAGCAATTTATGGCTTCGGAGAACGTTAGTTGATGCACGGATGCCATCGCATTCGCTATCGACGATCTTTTGACGTCCGATGGAATGACGTCTTGGATGCCTTCTCGATATCACCTGGAAGCAGGGACACAGTTTTAGGATTCCAGGGACAATACGCTTTCGATACGAATTGAGAACATTGCTATATCCGGATCTTAGTTGAACGAGGTTGCCCAAGAAGAAGCCTCTCACTGTCCGAAATTTCAGGAGTTACACCTATTTAGGATTCCGGGGACAAAGCGCTCCCTATGCGAATTGAGAACATTTCTATACCCAGATCTTAGTTGTGCCAGAATCGAACGGGTTTGACAAGGTAGATGTCTCTCACTGTCCGAAATTGCGAGGGGACGTTGGAGTAGAACTTTGTAGAATCTGTATACATTTATGGTTTCGGAGACGGCCTGCTGATGTACGGATTTCATCGCATTCGCTATCGACCATTTGTTGACGTTCGATGGTGTGACGTATTGAATGCCTTCACTGTAGCAACTGAAGGCCTGACGGATATATCCCAACCAGCCACACTCGGCAGATAACATGATAGCAGAAACTGTCTAGTTTACAGCACATTATGTTGCTTGATTGATAGCAACCTGGTCTCGTCATGGAGGTGATCGACGCTCGTCATCTGGACACACCAGGTTGCAATTGGGAGTGCATAGTTTGCAACGATCTCCCTATGCAAGGAAGTACAGACCGGGGTAGCATAACTAAGGATGAAACAACCGATGACCTTGTATGCCGTTACCAACGTTTCTTTATCCTTGCCGCTGGAGGTGCCAGCCAAAGCTTTCAGAACTTCAATAATAGCTCTCACCTCTGGTTGACGTAGTTGGAATGCGAAGAGAAATGAAGTAGGTTATCGAAGATCACGCCAAGGATTTTCCGATTATGGACGGTGGGGATACGCCTTCCATTCGATGGCAATGTCAAGTTCTAAATTGACCTCTCGCCAGCCAAAGTTTTCAGAACTACATTCCTAGCTTTCACCATCTGATTGATTTAGTTTGAATGCGAGTAGAAATGAAGGAGGCTATAGTAGATCACCCCTAAGCAGTTTCGGATTATGGACGGTAAAGTGAAAAGTTTCGCGTCCAGGAAATGAAAAGTGACACAGTAGTCTTTGCAGTGGATAATTTTAGATTGCGTTCCCGGGAGAAGTAGCTGATGGTGCCTAAGTAGTTGGAAATTTGTACACTTTCGCCGAACGAAATAACCGTACAGTCATCGGCGTACGAGACCACTGAAACATCTGGTGCAGGAATGAATAGTCTCGCAAGATACATATTGAGATAGGACACAGCCTTGCGGTACTCCCATTTTGATCTTTGGATTTTTGGCCACGGATATCAACGAAGGCTCGTCGACCGCTAAGTTAATTGGCAATCCAACGTTTTATATCGCTCAAAAGGGTGAAATTTTCGATGTCGGATATCAGCTAGGAATGATCGACCGTATAGAACGCCTTGGAAAAAATCCAAGGCTGCAGCAATGGTCCGTTCAGGTGGTCGTAGCTAATTGAGGCCATTGGCATCATTGACTTTGCACACATCATTCCAGACACAATTGAGTACGCTATGCCGAAATTCGTTTGGTACACCATTTACCTTATATCGGACGAGGATATATATGGGAGCTATATCTAAATCTGAGCCGATTTTTACGAAACTTTGCACACATTATTCTAGACTTAATTCAGTACGCTATGCCAAATTTCGTGCAAATCAAAATATTTCCAGGGATTTTAGTGGACTATTTACCTAAAATCGGACGATACTATATATGGGAGCTATATCGAAATCTGAGCCGATTTTCACGAAACTTTGCACACATCATTCTAGACTTAATTCAGCTTGATATGCCGAAATTCGTGCAAATCAAAAGATTTCCAGGAACTTTATGGGACTATTTACCTAAAATCGGACGAAACTATATATGGGAGCTATATCTAAATCTGAACCGATTTTCACTAAACTTAGCACACGTCATTCTAGACTTAATTCAATACGCTTTGCCAAAATTCGTGTAAATCAAATGATTTTCAGGGACTTTGGTGCACCATTTACCTAAAATCGGGCGAAACTATATGGGAGCTATATCTAAATCTGAACCGATTTTCACGAAACTTGGCACACATCATTCTAGACCTATTTCAGTACGCTATGCCAAATTTCGTACAAATCAAAAGATTTCCAGGGACTTTAGTGGACTATTTACCTAAAATCGGACGAGACTATATATGGGAGCTATATCTAAATCTGAGCCGATTTTTACGAAACTTTGCACACATCATTCTAGACTTAATTCAGTACGCTATGCCAAATTTCGTACAAATCAAAAGATTTCCAGGGACTTTAGTGGACTATTTACCGAAAATTGGACTAAACCATATATGGGAGCTATATCGAAATCTGAACCGATTTTCACGAAACTTTGCACACATCATTCTAGACTTAATTCAGCTTGATATGCCGAAATTCGTGCAAATCGAAAGATATTTAGGGACTTTGATACCTCATTTACCTTAAATCGGACGAAAATATATATGGGAGCTATATCTAAATCTGAGCCGATTTTCACGAAACTTTGCAAACATCATTCTAGACTTAATTCAATACGCTTTGCCAAAATTCGTTGAAATCAAATGATTTTCAGGGACTTTGGAGCACCATTTACCTAAAATCGGGCGAAACTATATATGGGAGCTATATATAAATCTGAACCGATTTTCACGAAACTTGCCACACATCATTCAAGACCTACTTCAGTACGCTGTACCAAATTTCGTGCAAATCGAAAGATATTTAGGGACTTTGATACCTCATTTACCTTAAATCGGACGAAAATATATATGGGATCTATATCCAAATCTGGACCGATTTTTCCCAAATGCAATAGGGTTCGTCCTTGGGCCAAACAAAAGAGCTGTGCCAAATTTCATCCAATTCGGATCATAAATGCGACCTGTACTTTGTTTACAATTTAACATGGAAAGGCAGACGGACGGTCGGACATGCATAAATCGACTCAGAAAGTGATTCTATGCATATTCTCAAAAGGAACCATGGATCTATCTCGATTATTTTTGCCTGTTACAAACATATGCACAAAGACATAATACCCTGTACCACAGTGTGGTGAAGGGTATAAAAATGAACCTAGTACCGATCGTTCCTTATACTGAATAGTTCATTTGAACTAGTACTTTTGAACAAATTGTGAAGAAGTCTGCCAAAGTGGATCTCACAGTAAATGGGAAGAAGACCAAGCTGATGGTATATTCGGGCAAGACGTGCAATAGACTCGGACCAACTATGGAACTTGAGAACTACAGCTTAACATGCCAACCCTGAAGTCATCTTATGTGTTTCCTCCTTTACGCAAACAAATTAGTCAGCTTTTGGAGTGTTTGAGAGACAAATTCTTCGATAGATCTTTGGGCCGATCTGCGTTGATGGTGAATATCGCCATCGAATGAATCATGAGTTGTAACATATAATCTTGGACATCGGCATTGTCAGACGTATCTAGCTGCAGCGACTACGTTGGCTAGGCTATATTGTGAGAACGGATGAGTATGCCCAGCTCACGCAGAAGGGGAAGGCCACGAATCTGATGGAAAGATCAAGTGGAAGAGAACATCTCGGAACATAGCCTTTCAAATTGGAAAAACAGCGCGCAAGATCGATGCGTCTGGAAATATTTTTTAAGCTTGGCTTATGGAACAAATGTTCTGTCACAAACCAACTAAGTAAGTAAAAGTCGATAACTGTACATAATGTCTGCCTGCCTTTGGAGTCTCCAAAATGGAAAAAAACTGTGGTAAGCACCTATAACTCAGACAATGGAAAGTTATAGCCCTTCTGGGGATAGAAGTAAATCATACTAAGGAGGACCTATGAACTATGGGTTCCGTATGTTTTATTATTGTTCCCTTCCTTCATCCTCATTCCCATCCCTTTGAAAATTTTTGAATTTATCTACAAAACTTATGACATATATGTCAACATAAAATTGCAGCTCCGCAGCAGTTCATTTCGTTGAGTGACAATGCAAATAAAACGATCCGGCAATCTATAATCCATAAACAGTAATTCTTAACATATTTACTTATCATTGCCGTGGATGGCAATAATATAAAAAAAGAGTTAACAAAAAAACCCGAACGAGAATGCCACATCCTGACCATAGTAAAAATCCTGACCAGCATATATTGCTTTGTCATAAAAAAATGCAGAGGGGTGGGAGGAAATAAATAAGCGGTGAAAATCCGAAAATGAAAACTCATATAAACATCATGAGAAATGATGGCAATAATCCGGCTGACACCAACAGAGATCCCAGGCAGGCAGTCAGTCAGCTAGCCCGGATAGCAGCCATTGCAGCGTCAAATGAAATAAAAAAGACAACAGCAACAACAAATGAATTACAACAGATATCCTGATATTATGCTTCGTGCGATGTGCAATATAAATGTGATGTCGTCCGTCGTCCAGCTAAATTGAAAAGTTTATATGACATGTCATGATGATGTGCAGCAGCGGGATGGGGAGTTGCGGGTGGTAAATAATGATAACGACGATGAGCATCACATGAAATTAAGTGCCATAGAGATTGTATATTTTTTGTTGATATGACAGCAAAAATGCTCTGTGTGCAGGATCATAAGGAATGACCATAAAACGGAAATGATTTGCCGGTAAGAAGCAACAACAACAACAAATTCTCCAAGATGGAAGAAAAAAACGGGAACATAATAAACAATAATCTTTATTGCAGTGACATGAACGGCAGTGATACACTATCAGTGGCTCCTAAAAGTATACATCACATTTGCAACGTTGACTCTTCATCCTAAAGGTATACTCTATAATATTTTAATTAGATTTGTTATGTCTAGTGTCATGCAAAGCTATCACTTAGAGGAAAGCTTCAACCTGAAGCTATGCAATTAATTGCCATTAAATTAATGAAATTATTTCATTAAATAGCACCCTCAGCACCCCTGAAACTATACTCCTAAGTTCTCCCCTCCTCAAAAATCTTCAGGCAATCTTAGATTGTCAGGTTCAATTTTAATAATATTGTTAAACCGAATAACCAAACAAACTACCACCACCTTCTCTTCGGTAGACAATGGTTTAGTCAATGGCTTCTTATGGCCCTGCCAGAGAATTGTCTTCCATTTCCACGAAGTTCGAATTCGTGTACAAAATTCTAGTTATAGACAAAGTTTTCCGAACAAAGTTTTATTTTAACGAAGTGGTAGTTTTACAATGCAACCCAACCAGCCAACCATCGTTAAATTTTGTGGAAAAGTTTCGTATTTTGTTATTTTATCGATAGGCAAACATGGAATTAACCAGGCCGTTTATACACATCAGCACCTTGGGACAATGTAGAGGGATTGGGTAACGGAGGTAAGTATGGGAAATCGGGTTTTGGATAACTCTAGTATTCTATACGAAATCGATGGAAACCAGTAAGGAAAGTAGTAAAGTCGGACTGGATATATAGGGACTTTGGTGCACCATTTACATAAAATCGAACGAAAATATATATCGGAGCTATATCTAAACCTGAACTGATTTTCACTATATAGGGACTTTGGTGCCCCATCTACCTAAAATCGGACGAAACTATGTATGGGAGCTGTATCTAAATCCGGACCGATTTTCACGAAACTTGGCAGACATCATTGTAGGCTCAATTCAGTACGTTATGCCAAATTTCGTACAAATCGAAAGATATATGTGGACTTTGGTGCACCATTTACATAAAATCGGACGAAAATATATACGGGAGCTACATCTAAATCTGAACCGATTTTCACGAAACTTGGCAGACATCATTCTCGACCTAATTTATTACGCTGTACCAAATTTCGTACAAATCGAAAGATATATGTGGACTTTGGTGCACCATTTACATAAAATCGGACGAAAATATATATGGGAGCTATATCGAAACCTGAACCGATTTTCACGAAACTTAGGATGCACCATTCTGTATCTAATTCACTACCCTATGCCAAATTTCGTGAAAATCGAATGATATATAGGGACTTTGGTGCCCCATCTACCTTAAATCGGACGAAACTAAGTATGGGAGCTATATCTAAATCTGGACCGATTTTCACGAAACTTGGCAGACATCATTGTAGGCTCAATTAAATACGTTATGCCAAATTTCGTATAAATCGAAAGGTATATGTGGACTTTGGTGCCCCATTTACACCAAATCGGACGAAAATATATACGGGAGCTATATCTATATCTGAACCGATGTTCACGAAACTTGGCACACGTAATTCTGGGCTTAATTCAGTAGCCTGTGCAAAATTTTATGCAAATCGGAAGATGTATAGGGACTTTTGTACACCATTTACCTTAAATCGGACGAAAATATATATGGGAGCTATATCTAAATCTGAACCGATTTTCACGAAACTTAGGACGCATCATTCTGTACCTAATTCATTACCCTATGGCAAATTTTGTGAAAATCGAAATATATATAGTGACTTTGGTGTCCCATCTACCTTAAATCGGACGAAAATATATATGGGAGCTATATCTAAATCTGGACCGATTTTCACGAAACTTGGCAGACATCATTGTAGGCTCAATTCAGTACGTTATGCCAAATTTCGTACAAATCGAAGGATGCATAGGGACTTTGGTACACCATTTACATAAAATCGGACGAAAATATATATGGGAGCTATATCTAAATCTGAATCGATTTTCACGAAACTTAGGACGCATCATTCTGTACCTAATTCAGTACCCTATGCCAAATTTCGTGAAAATCGAAAGATATATATGGACATTGGTGCCCCATCTACCTTAAATCGGACGAAATTATGTATGGGAGCTATATCTAAATCTGGACCGATTTTCACGAAACTTGACAGATATCATTGTAGGCTCAATTCAGTACGTTATGCCAAATTTCGTACAAATCGAAAGATATATGTGGACTTTGGTACACCATTTGCATAAAATCGGACGAAAATATATACGGGAGCTATATCTATATCTGAACCGATGTTCACGAAACTTGGCACACGTAATTCTGTGCTTAATTCAGTAGCCTGTGCAAAATTTCATGCAAATCGAAAGATGTATAGGGACTTTGGGGCACCATTTACCTTAAATCGGACGGAAATATATATAGAAGCTATATCTAAATCTGAACCGATTTTCACGAAACTTAGCACACATCATTCTCGACCTAATTTATTACGCTGTACCAAATTTCGTGCAAATCGAATGATATTAAGGGACTTTGGTACACCATTTACCTTAAATCGGGCGGAAATATATATGGGAGCTATATCTAAATCTGAACCGATTTTCACGAAACTTAGGACGCATCATTCTGTACCTAATTCAGTACCCTATGCCAATTTTTGTGAAAATCGAAAGATATATATGGACATTGGTGCCCCATCTACTTTAATTCGGACGAAAATATATATGGGAGCTATATCTAAATCTGGACCGATTTTCACGAAACTTGGTAGACATCATTGTAGGCTCAATTCAGTACGTTATGCCAAATTTCGTACAAATCGAAGGATGCATAGGGACTTTGGTACACCATTTACATAAAATCGGACGAAAATATATATGGGAGCTATATCTACACCTGAACCGATTTTCACGAAACTTAGGACGCATCATTCTGTACCTAATTCAGTACCCTATGCCAAATTTCGTGAAAATCGAAAGATATATGGAGACATTGATACCCCATCTACCTTAAATCGGACGAAATTATGTATGGGAGCTATATCTAAATCTGGACCGATTTTCACGAAACTTAGCACACATCATTCTCGACCTAATTTATTACGCTGTACCAAATTTCGTGCAAATCGAATGATATAAAGGGACTTTGGTACACCATTTTCCTTAAATCGGACGAAAATATATATGGGAGCTATATCTACACCTGAACCGATTTCCACGAAACTTAGGACGCATCATTCTGTATCTAAGTCAGTACCCTATGCCGAATTTCGTGAAAATCGAAAGATATATGGAGACATTGATACCCCATCTACCTTAAATCGGGCGAAACTATGTATGGGAGCTATATCTAAATCTGGACCGATTTTCGCGAAACTTGGCAGACATCATTGTAGGCTCAATTCAGTATGTTATGCCAAATTTCGTACAAATCGAAAGATATATGTGGACTTTGGTGCACCATTTACATAAAATCGGACGAAAATATATATGGGAGCTATATCTAAACCTGAACTGATTTTCACGAAACTTAGGACGCATCATTCTGTACCTAATTCAGTACCCTATGCCAAATTTCGTGAAAATCGAAAGATATACAGGGACTTTGGTGCACCTTTGACATTAAATCGGACGAAAATATATATGGGAGCTATATCTAAATCTGCACCGATTTTCAGGAAATTTAACACACATAATAATAGACTATATTCAGTACGCTATGCCAAAATTCGTGCAAATCGAAAGATTTTGAGGGACTTTGGTGCAACATTTACCAAAAATTGGACGAAAATATATGTGGGAGCTATATCTAAATCTGAACCGATTTTCAGGAAACTTGACACACATCATTCTAGACCTTATTCATTACGCTGTGCCACATTTCGTGCAAATCGAAAGATATATAGGGACTTTGGTACACAATTTACCTTAAATCGGACGAAGATATATATGGGAGCTATATCTAAATCTGAACCGATTTTCAGGAAACTTGACACACATCATTCTAGACCTTATTCATTACGCTGTGCCAAATTTCGTGAAAATCGAAAGATATATAGGGACTTTGGTGCCCCATCTACCTTAAATCGGACGAAACTATGTATGGGAGCTGTATCTTAATCCGGACCGATTTTCACGAAACTTGGCAGACATCATTCTCGACCTAATTTATTACGCTGTGCCACATTTCGTGCAAATCGAAAGATATATAGGGACTTTGGTACACAATTTACCTTAAATCGGACGAAGATATATATGGGAGCTATATCTAAATCTGGACCGATTTTCACGAAACTTGGCAGACATCATTGTAGGCTCAATTCAGTACCTTAGGCCAAATTTCGTACAAATCGAAAGATATATGTGGACTTTGGTGCACCATTTACATAAAATCGGACGAAAATATATACGGGAGCTATATCTTTATCTGAACCGATGTTCACGAATCTTGGCACACGTAATTCTGGGCTTAATTCAGTGCGCTGTGCCAAATTTCCTCCAAATCGAAAGATATACAGGGACTTTGGTGCACCATTTACATGAAATCGGATGAAACTATATACGTGAACTGTATCTAAATCTGAACCGATTTTCACGAAACTTAACACACAACGTTCTAGACCTAATTCATTACGCTGTGCCAAATTTCGTGCAACTCGAAAGATATATAGGGACTTTGGTGGACCATTTACATAAAATCGGACGAAAATATATATGGGAGCTATATCTAAACCTGAACCGATTTTCACGAAACTTAGGTCGCATCATTCTGTATCTAATACAGTACCCTATGCCAAATTTTGTGAAAATCGAAAGATATATGGAGACATTGATGCCCCATCTACCTTAAATCGGACGAAGCTATGTATGGGAGCTATATCTAAATCTGGACCGATTTTCGCGAAACTTGGCAGACATCATTGTAGGCTCAATTCAGTATGTTATGTCAAATTTCTTACAAATCGAAAGATATATGTGGACTTTGGTGCACCATTTACATAAAATCGGACGAAAATATATACGGGAGCTATATCTATATCTGAACCGATGTTCACGAAACTTGGCACACATAATTCTGGGCTTAATTCAGTAGCCTGTGCAAAATTTCATGCAAATCGAAAGATATTTAGGGACTTTGGTGCACCATTTACATTAAATCGGACGAAAGTATATATGGAAGCTATATCTAAATCTGAACCGATTTTCACGAAACTTAGCACACATCATTCTCGACCTAATTTATTACGCTGTACCAAATTCCGTGCAAATCGAATGATATTAATGGACTTTGGTGCACCATTTACATAAAATCGGACGAAAATATATACGGGAGCTATATCTAAATTTGAACCGATTTTTCCCAATTTCCATAGCTCCAAATGAGCTGTGCCAAATTTCATCCAATTCGGATCATAAATGCGACCTGTACTTTGTTTAGAACAGACGGACGGACATGCATAAATCGACTCAGAAAGTGATTCTATGCATATTCTCAAAAGTAACCATGGGTCTATCTCGATTATTATTGCCTGTTACAAACATATGCACAAAGACATAATACCCTGTACCACAGTGTGGTGAAGGGTATAAAAAGCAGAATTCGGATCGTGGCTTTAATGGCATAATTTAGAAGACTAATAAGGGCATCAAACAGAAATTCGTCTTGAAAACCTAGCAAGGCCTTGACATAACTAGGCTTGAATTTACCACGAAGTATATCATTTTAAAATTTTCTCCAAATTTTCTAAACCTCCCCCTTCATGTTTGTAGTATTCCTAATAGCCAACTAAAATGCACGCTCTCACAAAAACAATAAGAATCCAAAAATGCGTTCCGAAAAGTTTGTTTTTCGGATTTTACGAACTTATTGGCAAATGCAGCCAGCAATTAACACCAGTTTTTAGTGGCACTAGGCGAACATTTTGAAACCCACTCCTCCATCCAACACTTGACCTCTTTGTAAATCACTTGACTTTTAATTAATTATTCGGGTGCATTCGCTATGTGCTTGCTTGTTCGACATCAACCACACGAAAAAAACAAAAAAAACCCCTCTTAGCAGGGCAGCGAATTTTTTGATTTGTAATGTGCTTCTTCTTCTTCTTGTAGTTTTAGTTTTGACAGGCGGTAATGACGGCGATGATGGTGTCACAGCGTTGAGGTGTTGAGATATGAGAAGAAAAGAAGAGAATAGCTGCAGGGTAGAGCCCACGGAGAAGTTATGTAAAAAGTAAAGGTAATTGGATGACAAATGTGGGTGTGAAATAATGTAGGAATTGAAATGTTGTAGACATCGGAAAGCTTTCTAAAACCTGGTCTTTGATGATATATTGGAGGGAGACAGTGGTTCACAGAAGGTGTGGATTTTTTAAATAATTTTTTCTTCGTCCCATATAAGGCAGGGGAGTGACGTAGGTGATGTAGATACCAAGCAACGGCTCTGATTGGCTTTAACATGGCGAAGTCCAGGCTTATTTTGGTCCCTCTTTCATCTCAATTGTGGACAACCCGCGGTGCCACCTGGCGTAGATATTTTCATAGTGAGCTAATATGTGCCGCGAGTTCACCCATAAGAACTATAAAAAAATGGGTTGAGGCGTCGGGATAGTTGTCCACGCTCGGAAAACCCCTCCTACATGGTTGCCCATATTCGACGGACCCATGTTTTTTTTAATCAAAGAAAAAAAAAATAAAAATTTGGCGGTTAGCTATGTTAATCATTTAATTTGTTCCAAGTAGATTTGTTTACATCAATTTTTGAATATGATATCTCTCAAATGGCCGACTCTGGCGTTGATGACGTATTGTACCCTTTTTGCTGCATTTTCCATCGTTTTTGCCAACATTTCGGCCGGAATAGTGGCTATTTCTTCACGAATGTTGTCCTTGAGCTTTTCTACGGTCCTTGGCTTGTTAACGTAAACCTTTGACATCAAATATCCCCACAAGAAGAAGTCAGGCGGCGTCAAATCGGGCGAACGCGGTGGCCAGTCCAAATCACCACTTTTCCACATCAAACGGCCCGGAAACAAATTCTTCAGAAAATCGATTGTTATGCGACTTGTGGCGGTGGAGCGCCGTCTTGTTGAAACCAGAACTGCCTCATACGTTTTCGACGAATAATTGGCGTCACAAAATTGGTCATCATGTCGCGATAACGCTCCTGATTGATGGTAACAGCATAACCATTTTCTTTTTGGAAGATAATCGGTCCAATGACCGTTTTCGCACCAAACTGTGACTTTGTCGTCATGAAGAGGCACTTCTTGAATCTCCTGAGAATTTTCAGTGGCGTAAAAACGGCAATTTTGCTTATTTACGGTCCCATTCAATGTGAAATGGGCTTCATCGGACATGATAATTTTGTTCCAAAATTGCTCGTCATCTTCGGCCATTTCGATGACTCTTTGGGCACATTCCAATCGACGAGGCTTGTCCGCAGGCAACATTCTTTGCGTCAATTGAATTTTGTACGGGAACAAATGCAAATCAATGCGAATAATCCGTTGTAAAGTGGACCGAGCCATGTCCAACTGCTGAAAACGGCGTTTTTGGGATGTTCTTGGGGACCTCTCAACACTGGCACGTACGGCAGCGATATTCTCGGCCGATCGCCTTGGTCGACTTTTATATGGCCTCTTCGGATTAAAAAGAGCCTTACCAGTCGAAATTTTTTCGTATAAACGCTTAATGGTGTTCTTAGAAGGCGCACTTCTCACGACCCCCCAAACGTATAAATGACTACGATCTGCGAATCTGCACTTGGAATGTGTGCACCTTGTACAGAACAAGCGCAGTTTTCGCCTTGGCGGATGTACTCAAGAAGTACAAAGCCGATATTATTGCCTTACAGGAAATGCGATGGAAAGGGACTGGCGTAAGTAAATCAGATGATTACGCCCTGTATTATAGCTGCCATGAAACGAGACATGAATTTGGCTGAGGATTTATGGTTAATAGGATAATAAAAGACCTTGTCTCCAGATTCACTGCAATAGATGAGCGAATTGCTATAATCCGTATAAAAGCGAAGTTCTTCTACATCAGTCTCATTTGCGCCCATGCTCCGACTGAAGACAAAGATGAACAGACCAAAGACATATTTTATGAGCGCCTAGAAACAGCATATGATCGCTGCCCTGGCCATGACATTAAAATTCTGCTAGGAGATTTTAATGCAAAAAACGGAAGGGAAAATATCTTTGGTCCCACCGTCGGAAAATTTAGCCTTCATGAAGAAACATCCGAAAATGGCATGAGGTTGATTGACTTCGCGGCAGCAAAATGGTAGTTAGCAGCACCAGATTCAAGCATCTCGATGTACACAAGGCCAACAAGAAATCAAATCGATCATGTTGTGATAGACGGAAGGCATTCATCCAGTGTTTTCGACGCCCGATCGATACGGGGAGCGAATATCGATTACCTTGTGACAGCCAAGGTTCGCCGCCCTCTCAATGTAGCAGCAAAGGTGCGATCTAATGTAACACGGAAACTCGACGTCGAAAAAAATGAACCAGGCCGTCAATAAACATCAGCACCTTGGGACAATGTAAAGGGATTCGGTAAAGGAGGTAAGTATGGGAAGTCGGCTATAGGATAACTCTAGTATTCTATACGAAATCGATAGAAAAAGTTGAATTCGGATCGGAGGTTTAATTGCATAATTTAGAAGACTAATAAGGACCTCAAATAAAACACAACATGTAGTTGAGGCCTACTCCGCTCAATTTACCCACCTGCTTGACGAAAGCACTTCTTGTCCCGATAATAGCATAGAAGCACAATGGCAAAAAATTGCCCACTGCCTACATACTGCAGCAAAAGCAACACTTGTGTACCAAAAACCACCACCAAGAAACCCATGGTACTACTGATGTGAAAGACGCAGCGTATAGGACAACCCTGCAGACAGTAGAAATGGAGAGAGGAGAAACGTGTTTTCAGAAAAAGGAAGAAAGAACAAGAAAAACGTGAGCGTGAGCAAATCGAGATCTACAGGGGTCAGAATGAAGTCCGGAAATTTTACCAACGGCTAAAACACCAAACCGAAGGTTTTGGTGCAGGCACATACTACATCTCATGTAGAGATGAGGTAGGAAACCTGTTGACAGATACAGACTGCGTGTTGAGGATCTGGAAGGATCATTTTTGAAAGCTTCTGGTGTCAAATAGTGGCGGTGTAGAAGATACCCCAGAACCAATAAGAGATGATGGTATAGAGTGCATACCACCTAGCCAAGATGAAGTCTAAATAGCAATCAATCGGCTCAAGAACAATAAAGCAGCAGGAGCCGATGGGCTACCAGCCCAATTATTCAAGACTGGTGGTCAGATGCTGGTAAGGAGTATGCACCTTCTGTTTAGTACAATTTGGCTAGAGGAATGCATGCCCAATGATTGGAACCTCAGCATCCTGTGTCCCGTTGAAAAAACAAATGAGACAAGACGATATGTTCCGACCATAGAGGAATTAGCCTTCTTCCCATCGCATAAGAAAGTGCTATACAGCGTGCTGTGTGAACGATTGAAGCCAATGGTCAATGACATTACTGGACCATACCAATGCGGCTTCAGACCTGGCAAGTCCACCATTGACCAGATTTTCACTCTGCCCCAAATCCTGGAAAAAACCCACGAAAAACACATAGACACATTGCACCTATTCGTCGACTATAAAGCCGCATTCGATAGACCTATCCGTTCAGAGGTATTTATGGCCACGTTCGGCATTCCTGCAAAATTAATACGGCTATGCAGGATAACTTTAACTGGCACAAGGTTAGCAGTTAAAGTCGGAAAGGACCTATCGGAGCCCTTCAATACCGAACGAGGATTCTGACAAGGTGACAGTTTGTCGTGTGACCTTTTTAACATCCTGCTGGAAAAGGTCATACGAGAGGCAAAGGTGAACAGAAATGACACTCTGTACATGGCACATGCTACTCGCCTACGCCGATGACATCGATATAATGAGTCGAACATTGCGTGTGGTAACAGCCATCTTTGAACAAATCGAGAAGGAGTCTGCCAAAGTGGGACTGGCAGTAAACGGCGAGAAGACCAAGCTGATGGTATCAATGCGCAAGACGTGTAGTAGACTCGGACCAACTGTGGAACTTGAGAACTACAGCTTCGAGGTAGTCAAAGATTTTATATACCTTAATTCGGCTATGCAGGATAACTTTAGATGGCATAAGATCAGCTGTTAAAGTCGGAAAGGACCTATCGGAGCCCTTCAATACCGAACGAGGATTCAGACAAGCTGACAGTTTGTTGTGTGACCTTTTTAACATCCTGCTGGAAAAGGTCATACGAGAGGCAAAGGTGAACAGAAATGGTACTCTGTACACCAAACAACACATGATACTCGTCTACGCCGATGAGATCGATATAATGGTTCGAACACTGTGACAGCCACCTTTGAACAAATTGAGAAGGAGTCTGCCAAAGTGGGTCTGACAGTAAACGACGAGAAGACCAAGCTGATGGTATCAATGCGCAAGACGTCCAGTAGACTCGGACCAA
Organism: Musca vetustissima; assembly: GCF_032173495.1. Taxonomy (NCBI): domain Eukaryota; kingdom Metazoa; phylum Arthropoda; class Insecta; order Diptera; family Muscidae; genus Musca; species Musca vetustissima. The sequence goes on from NW_026877641.1 coordinate 26,784, forward strand.
CTGTGGAACTTGAGAACTACAGCTTCGAGGTAGTCAAAGATTTTATATACCTTGTCACCGCCATAAATAAAACGAATGACATCAGTTTTGAAATTCGGAGAAGGATTGTGATGGCCAACAGATGCTACTATGGTCTGAGTAAGCAACTCAAAAGCAAGGCCACCTCCCGCCAGACCAAACTCACACTCTACAAGACGCTGATACTACCCGTTTTATGGATCTGAAGCATAGGTACTTACGCAAGCAGATGTGGCAGCTCTTGGAGTGTTTGAGAGAAAAATTCTCCGAAAGATCTGTGGGCCGATCTGCGTTGAAGGTGAATATCGCCGTCGAATGAACCATGAGCTGTACCAGCTATTCTCGAACATCGACATTGTTAGACGTGTTGAGCTGCAGCGACTACATTGGCTAGGTCATGTTGTGAGAATAGATGAAGATGCCCCAGCCCAAAAGGCATATAAAAGTGAACCAGGTGATGGTTCACGCAGAAGGGGAAGGCCACGAATAAGATGGAAATATCGAGTGGAAGACAACATTGCCGAATATGACCTTTCTAACTGGAAAACCTACGCAAAAGACCGACGCGCCTGGGAATCTTTTCGAAGTTCTGCTTATGGAACGGAAGTTGTGTCACAAGCCAGGGCAGGAAATAAGTAGTAATACATCTAAGTAAGAAAGTAGATCTCAGAAAAAAAAATTATTTAAAAAAACCACACCTTATAAGACCTTAGGTGGCCTTCTGGAAGCCCTTAGACCCACTGTCCTTACTTCCGACCTCCTAATTACCATGTCGACACCAAACTATTTGCTGTTTATTTGCCATTCTAATGGAAATGCCATTGACTTTGCCCCTTTCAGGGCAAATTCCTTTTTGATGATGCTTCGAACAGGATTTTTTTTCTTTTAGTTTCCATCTCCACCCTTCCTCCCCCTTTCTAGGCTTCTGTGTAACGCAAAACTCTATTACTTAACTATAGATTTTAATGTACTTAGAAGATGATGTCGTAAAAGCCGAAGAAGAAAAAGTGGAGAACAGCATAATTAACACTTTTTTTCTGCTGGGCCGATTTGCCGTCAACACTCTATCAGGGGGTGTCAATAACATTAGCAGGACGAACGAAAACAACTTCGACTGTTGGTTGGCAAAGCCACAGGCTCTATGTGTAAGCAAACCATTTCAGTGAGCTGTTGCAAATTAATAGGGAATGACACTTTTGTTTTTGTAATGACAGTTGTTGTTGTTGCTGTTCTGGGTCCATTTTCTGACTACAGTAGTTTGGCAAAGGATATTTGCCAATGTTTCCAAGAAGTGGATGGCCATCTATTCCTGATGCTGCAAAAAGGTTAAAATGTCTCAAGGCAGGATGTATTTTTTTTGTGGATGGGATGTGAGGAGGTGGGGGGTTTTTTAGGCAGTCTGACATTGATGTTTGGCCGTTCCGCCAAATGTGCGTAGCAAACAAGACAACAGATAATTGATACAACAACTACTAGATTCGCGAAATACAACACCGGCCAACCCTAAGTACCCCCCTTCTTCACAAACTTTTGCCAAGTCTTCTTTTTTTGCCTTGTCTCCTAAAAATATGCAACAGAAGTTAGAACTTTATTACTTACTAATTATGCCTCCTCCGATAATTGAATGAATGTAAGAAGACGAAGACGCCGACGACATGACATCACGATGTCGATATGGATGTCGATGATGGCCCACGAAATGAGAAAAGAGATTTTGTGTTCTTTTCCAAAAAAATTCTAATTAAATTGAGAATGAATTTTCTTCATCACTAATTTGATTGACATTCAATATTAATTGGCGTGGTAATTGAATTATTATTTCAGGAGTGGATTTTTTGAACGGAAATTTGAAAATAATATTTTTGGTCAGGACGGGAAATCACAGAAGTGGTATATAAGTAATCAAATTTTCATGGTTGGTTTAACACTTCAAAGTTAAAGAAAATTTAATTAGAAATTTGAGGTGAATGGGGTTAAGGAAAAATTTGAAGAATATAATAGAAAATAAATAGAAACCCGGATATAAAAAACCTATAAACTATTACAAAGTGGCACAAAATAATACATTTGATAAAAAACTAAACAATTTTAATGAAATTATGTAAAATTTTCCAACAAACCGGTTTCGTGAATACAAAAACCGGTTTTATACTACCGAAAACCGGTTATAAAATATAATAGAAATAGTCTTATAGCTATCTATTAAATTTTAGCAAATTTTTGTACAATTACCAAAAACCGGGGTTATTTGGAAAAAAACCCGGTTTCATGCAAACCAGAACCGGTTCAAAATTATTTTATGTAATAAAATATATATTAAATATGACGATTTGATGTTAAAAATTACCAAACCCGGTAGCTGTAAACTTAAGAACCGGTTTAATGTCACAAAAACCCGGTTCCCAGTGAAATAAATTTTGAAGAATGTAATAGAAAACCCGGATATAGTTCATTTCTATATTACTAGAAAGTGGTATAAAATAATAGTTTTTCGAACTACAAAGATTTAATGTAAATATAGGAATTTTTCCAGGTTTCGTGAATACAAAAACCGGTTTCATACTACCGAAAACCGGTTATAAAATATGATAAATTTAGTCTAATTTATATAATTTGTATGAAATTCAAAGAATTTTTTTTTAAAAATAGCCGAAACCCGGTGGTTTTGAACTGAAACCCGGTTCATAAGTGGTGCATAATTTGTAACAGATCCAAAAATAACTGTTATTTTAAAGCAATCTATTCAACTTTAGCAATTTTTATTACAATTACCCAAAACCGGAATTCATTTGGACGAAACCCGGTTTCATGCAAACAAGAACCGGTTCGAAATTAAAATGAAATTATTTTATGTAATAAAATATATATCAAATATGACGATTTGTTGTTAAAAATTACTAAACCCGGTAGCTGTTAACCTGAAGAACCGGTTCAATGTCACAAAAACCCGGTTCCAGACTTCCAAAATAACTGTTATTTTATAGAAAACTTTACAGTTTTAATAATTTTTTGTGTAATTACTAAAAAACCGGGTTTGTTTGGACGAAACCCGGTTTCATGCAAACAAAAACCGGTTCGAAATTAAAATGAAATTATTTTATGTAATAAATAAAATATCAAATATGACGATTTGATGTTAAAAATTACTAAACCCGGTAGGTGTATACCTGAAGAGCCGGTTCAATGTCACAAAAACCCGGTTCTAGATATCCAAAATAACCGTGATTTTATAGAAATCTTTACAATTTTAATAATTTTTTGTGCAATTACCAAAAAAAAAAAACGGGTTTGTTTGGACAAAAACCCGTTTTAATGCAAACAAAAACCGGTTCGAAATTAAAACGATATTAGTTTATGTAATAAAATATCTATCAAATATGACGGTTTGTTGTTAAGAATTACCAAACCCGTTAGCTGTAGACCTGAAGAACCGGTTCAATGCCACAAAAACCCGGTTCCCAGTGAAATAAATTAACAAATTAAAAAACCGGATCATCGCTAGAAAATCCGGATTCAAAATCACCTTTAAAACCACCTATTATGTTTCCTCTCCCATTAATTGGTGGAGGAAGTCAGATACCAGTTCGGATAGACTTTAATTTGGCGAAGCCCCATAAACATGGTTCCCAAAAACCGGTTCAATACCACAAAAACCCGGTTATAAGTAAAAACCGGTTTAATAAAAAAACCCGGTTACAATAAACAATATTTTTTCTTCGGGTTATAAATTACCCGATTCTTTTTCCTAATTCATTTGTATGAGGAATTCAGATACCAGTACGAATAGATTTTAATTTGGTCCGGGTCCATGCAGGTCCCTCCAATAATTTAATGTTTAATAATTTAAGGTGTTTTATTATGTTTTCTTTCCCATTAATTGATGGAGGAAGTCAGATACCAGTTCGGATAGACTTAAATTTGGCGAAGTCCCAAAACATGGTTCCCAAAAAACCGATTCAATACCCCAAAAACCCGGTTATAAGTAAAAATAATTTTTTGCATATTTTATTTTACATATTCCGCATCCATAATTGTTTGTATAAATTTCCATGTAACCGGTTTCTATTAAAATAAAAACCCGGATAAATGCCATAAAAACCGGTTTATTTAATGAAACGATTTTTTAATATTTCATTAAGAGGAGTTTGCGAAGTCTAGGTTTATTATTCCAAATGCTAAACTACAGCTATTTTGTGAAAATAGCGAAAATCGGACCATTTGGGGTCTATAGCAGAACCTGGGTCACGGGCTTCCCTTTTTAATACCTAACCTCATTTACAATCTCTGGCATATATTTGAAGTTGCTGGTAAACATTACTCTCCATTTACTAGTGAAAGGTGTAAATATCGCATTACACCCCAATATACATATGAACACACATACACACATTCCAAATATATTTGCCGACATTAAAAAATTAGTTCCATAAATAAATGTATGCAAAAGATTTTAAATATTAGGTTTTTTTATTTTATTATAATACACTTGTATCTACTTTGTCCGCTTTGAAAGAACCCCATCACACCTAACCCCTCTCTTCTCGCAACCATCCACCACACTCCAATCATTTCGTATTATAGGCCCAACAGTAATCGAACAAACAAAAAGAAAAAAACAACAATCGCCAAACAACCCATCACTTAGGTCAGTGTGCTTTTTGTTGTTGCTGTAGTTGTGGCTAAAAATAGAAATAGTTGTTTGTTGTTGTTTTGTTTTTTTTCTGTCTCAATACATACTTAATAGAATTGGGAGCCATGTGCGGTGTGTGTTCGTCAATGACGATTAGAATGGCTATAGTGACGACGACGATGAACGAACAACCGACAACATCTAAACAAACACACATAATATTTGGAGAATAGTAAAGCAAACAGAACTCGTGTGTGTGAGAGAGAGTGTGTGGGGAGCAGCCAGAGAGGCTCCACAAAAGTAGCAACAACAACAATAGAATAGAACAAACACACACACGTGATAATGAATGGTTGTGGCTGGCACTGGCCATGCGGTCAAATGATCGATGTGTGTAGACGCATAAGAATTGTGTGACTTGTTGCTGTTGGATATGGCTGGCTTTGACAACACGGTCCTGTGGCGCAATGGATAACGCGTCTGACTACGGATCAGAAGATTCCAGGTTCGACTCCTGGCAGGATCGAAGATTTTTTTTTATTAGAAATGTTTTTTTTAATTTTTTATACCATAGAATAAATTTAAATAAAGAAATAAGGTATATGAAATATTTAAAAATAGCTATTTTATTTAAAAAATATTAATGAAAAAATATAAGAAAATATTTCAAATAATTTTTTATCTAATTAACATTTTTTTGTGTTTATTATTTATTTTTATAAAAACAAGTATACCCTAGACCATGTGGTGTGTATTCAAAGGTTGATATACTACGAACTTCAACATGCCGAAAATTAAACGGAACATTTGAATGGGGGCTATTTTAAAAAATTAAGCAATAATGAATACAGTAGACCACGGATATAACAACATCTTATATAAGAAAAACACGGATATAAGATAATGTTTCGCCCATAAATGAAAACCAGTTTGTTATATAAAATACATTAATATAAGAAAAACCCGCTTATAACAAAAAATTTCTCGATTTTTTGGATGTTATTATATCCGTGGTATACTGTATACACTAGAGCCACAACTTGCGTCGTCCCGATTTGCGACGTTTCGAGTTGCGTCGTTTTTCAAAAACCAGAAAATTTGATTTGCGCCGTTGCAATTTCATGTTGCGTCGGTCCGAGCTACATTGTGGATTACTATATTTTTTGCATTTGCAGTGCCGGTTTAGCATCTATTCTGTAATTTAGCATTTTTACAACTTCTGGCAACACTGATCGTCACCTGCACGTTAACATAATTTCAAATTTTGCCTTGTATTGCCAGTATTGCCAATTTTGCCAGTAAATTAAATTTCAGTGCATTTTGTATATGTATAGAAAAAGGTGATTAGATTTGCGGCGCGGTTCTCCGGCCCCCATTAACGACGAAAGTATTGTGGATAGAAAATTTTATTCACTACGAACACGATATGTTAAATTATCGCTACATCGATGAGAAAACTCGATTAAAACCTTGATATTATCGAAAGTTGGGTGGGATCTTCCTATGGAGGTTATAGTTTGGAAATTGTCTAAAAATATATTTTTTGCTCTGAGAGAACCCAAACTACAGTAACTTTAGCGGGAAAATCGGCTAAACCCTTTAAAATAACGGGACCTTATATGGAAGTATGTCAACTATTTCGAAAAAATTCGATGGGAAACTCCTGTCAAACACCAAAACAAAATTGGGAAAATGGGGCGTGGTCTTTATGTGGGGGCTATATAAAAACTTGGCCCTATATGAATAATTTTCTGCAAACATTATTTTACCTTCCAGTATCCCGGAATGCACATCCTTTATATGCGAACAATGTAATAACATGGATCTATATATATGTTTCTCTATATATGTGTATGTGAGTTTTCAAAAACCCTTTAAACCAAATTACAGCCACTTCGATGGAAAAAAATTCAGCTGTAGTCTCTAACATATGGTCTGTTCCCGTACTGCAAGAATGTACGAGTTTTTACTATTTTTTTCGGTATCATAAAGGAAAAAAGTGTTATCGTAGTAAGAAATAGTAGATTCTTGCAGTACGGGAACAGACCAATACTGAAACGTATATCGAAATAAATAATATTTAATTGGAATATTTGAACCCAACGATAATCTAAAAAATCTAAATTGGTTGAAAACATGTCGAAAATCCTCAAAATACAGATATTTGGAATGTAGCATTTTGTGGGGGCTACTCTAAAAAGTAGAAAAAATGTGATTCCTTTTCAGTAGGAAGATTTACTACCCAATGACAACCCAAAATGCCAAATTACAACCAATTGGGTTAAAAAGCATGCCAAAAATTATGAAATTATTATAATAAATTACAAACATTGGTCCAGAAAAAATAATCCTAATATTCGAAAATTCCTAAGTTTACTCTTCTCAAACTAATCGGAATACGTAATTTTTTAAAATGTCTTTTAAAAACATTTTGGTACAATTTCATATTGATTGTATAGAAAAAATATGTTTATGCGATCCTGCCAGGAGTCGAACCTGGAATCTTCTGATCCGTAGTCAGACGCGTTATCCATTGCGCCACAGGACCATATAACGGTTCCATAGTGATAAATAATTTTTTTTCCAAAAAAATATATAATGCTCTTTTTTAAATAAGTTTTAAATCCACGGCATATCTTATTATTGTCTCGGTATTTGCCTATTTTTTGTCAGTTCGGATTTTCTATCTTTGTAGAATTTTTGAATATTTCGTCTATGTTAAGTTCGTAAGGGCAACATTATTTCCGGAGGAGGTTTTCTATGTGTAAATCGGAAAAAAAGTTTCTGCTCTTATTTGTAATTATCTTTAAATACGAAAAAGATGATTCACGCACATACAAGAACAGAATAAAATTTAAGAAACATGTTCCTAATTCTTGGATATATATACATTTCCACGTTTCTTCAAAAATTCAAGCCACCACTTATTGGCAAAGATGTATCAATTCACATTCTACTAAATTCTTCGTGAAGATCCTCATTCTGTTCCAAAATGTCACAAGAAAATTTATCGTTGTGGAGGCCAATGATATTTTCTATTTGTTTAAAATCGTTGATTATAATATTCTATTATGTTTCGCATTAAACTGGCGTATTCACACATTTTTTAACCCATATTAGTCTAAAATTCGTCTTTTGTTCCTAATTCGCATTCTAATCAACTCTTCGTGAAGATCTTCATTCTGTTCCAAAATGTCACAAGAAAATTGATCGTAGGATTTCAATGATATTTTCTATTTGTTTAAAATTTTAAAATCGTTGATTATATTCTTCTATTAAGTGTAGTATAAAACTGGCGTATTGACACAATTTGTAACCCATATTTGTATAAAATTGGTCTTTTGTTCATATAAAGCTGCTTACATCTTCTTTTTTAGTTTTTCTAAAAAGAAATTTATGTTTTCTAATAAAATTTTTCACTGCAACAACTAATTGAAAAATTTATTTATCTTTACCCGGAAGTTTCATATTTAATTGATTAAAGAATTCTGTCGTGTCAGTTAGAAATGCAAATACAAGAATAAACAAAGGATTTTCTAAGCACATAATTTCGGGTGCATCTTCTAAAATAATGGACTTTAAGAACAGAACTTACTCAAGTACCTCGTCTAGGAGATGAGAAACAAATTCATTCTCAACGTTTCACTAGCCTTAAAAGAAGATATTGTACGCTTCATTAATGAAGTATGGCAGCATTTGTGTAAAAAAAATTTCATTAAAAGATCGGGGGCGTGCCAGCAAAGCCGCGGCGGCCATCTGCACGATATCTTGTTCCATATATAACCTGATTCTGTCTATTTACGATAAAATAAAGTTTCAAAATTTTTTTTATTATCTGTGTTATATATAAACTTTAAAACTTTCGTTCTACTTGGGACACCCTTTACATATACTTCTAAATACAATCGCTTTCCATGTTGTGATGAAAATATGGGCAAACAGGTGTATATATTGTTTTAAACACTACTGTATATCTTAATCCAACTTCTGAACCGTTTCTCTTTGGGCACAAAAAAGATTATAAGCAACGATCCTGCCAGGAGTCGAACCTGGAATCTTCTGATCCGTAGTCAGACGCGTTATCCATTGCGCCACAGGACCACATAAAAAACTAGATATATTTTGGAGAAAAAATAGTATAATATATATTATACAATAAATTCAGCTTCTCATGTGGCGGAATATACATTCAATCGCAAATATAGGCTTCTCAAATGGGTCTGTCACGCATCAGTGAATTATATACCAATCCAGTTCAGAACACTGCCCGGTGGGATATCGATCATAGCTTCATAATTATTCCTTCCGAATTTGTGAGGTCGCGGCTCCGGCCTTTGTTAGCATCTTACCTTCGTTATACAATATTTAACTTCCTCACAGCACCAAAAAAGAGTTAGAAACATGTCAGTTACGATCCTGCCAGGAGTCGAACCTGGAATCTTCTGATCCGTAGTCAGACGCGTTATCCATTGCGCCACAGGACCGGGGTGCGTAATCTGTAGGTAGATTTCAAAATAAATGTTTTATTTTTTGGAATTTATTCATGAAAATCGACTCAATAAATCATTAATAGTTTTTTTATGTATTTGTTTTCGATACATAAGTATTATTTAATGTTTGTTAAAGGTAAACAATTGAAAGATGAACAATGCTCTTATAAAAAAAAACAAAACACCACTTGAAAGTTTGTCTCATTGAAGTGGTAGAAACTAGTTCATGTTTTGTATTCAAAAATTCAAGAGGTTTCCAATTAATTATTTAAATAAAAATAAAAAAAATTGACATTTATTTTGTGAACAATGACGATGAAAATTATTTTCTGGAGAAATATTATTGTCTAAGTAATACTTTCCAGAATTGTATGCGACAATCAAACTAAATCCATAATTAAAGTCAAAAAATTAAAAGTAAATTTCGATCCTGCCAGGAGTCGAACCTGGAATCTTCTGATCCGTAGTCAGACGCGTTATCCATTGCGCCACAGGACCACATAAAAAACAACCCCTCAATATAGAACATAACAATATAAAAATGAAAAACTTACATCATAATTTTTTAAAATTCTGGACCTAGATCCGCAGTTATTCCGAAGTTCTCAAAATAATCAATCCCTGACCACCGATCGCGACATCAGAAGTAATATATAGTTTACTTTTCTGCAATTTGACACTATTCCTATAAAGTTGTGATAAAATAGATATTTCCGATCCTGCCAGGAGTCGAACCTGGAATCTTCTGATCCGTAGTCAGACGCGTTATCCATTGCGCCACAGGACCGTATACTTTCTAAAATCAATTTTGATTAAAAATTATGATTTTTATATGAAATTTTTGTTAATAAATTCAGAACTTAGTTCTGCAAATGGTCCATGTGTTCGAAGTTCCCTATATGACTTCTCAGACTATTCTGAATATATAGTTTTCGATGCTATAGAAATGTTGATAAAAGTTCCTCTTTAGATTGCATATAAAAATAGAAATTTACGATCCTGCCAGGAGTCGAACCTGGAATCTTCTGATCCGTAGTCAGACGCGTTATCCATTGCGCCACAGGACCATATATACATAATTCTGGACAACCTACAGAAAATATAGCTCCCCATTTTGGCAAGATATATTCTAGACCACTAGGTCTAATTTTTTTTTGGTTTCGGTGAATCGTTGAGAAATCACATCATTTATAATTTTTTCTTAACTCCAGATTTTTTCTCTAAACATGTAAGAGTGGCGTGAAGTTCGGCCGTGAGAAAATTATTATACCCTTCCCTATTAGCTATGCATTCTTTGCATCGGTCGGGACTATTATATGGCTCCTATTTTGGGAAGTAATGCCCCCGTTTATAAACTTGGATCTTTAATATGGGGGTTAAAATTGATATCCGATAAGAAAATAATTACTTAGTAACATAGTAATGGCTACCTAACTTAGTGTTTATTATACCCTTCATTATTTGCTGTGCTTTGTTTAATCGGTCGGGAAAACTGCATGGCGACTATGTCATAGAAAATCAATGCTGCTCATGCATTGTTATAAACTCGGATTTTCAAGCAACACCCTGATAGAATTTTTGATCGGCTGTATTCAAAATCCCATAATCTATTTACATTCTCTTACATATTTCGTGTGGGAGTTTTCGGAATATCTCGGAGTTGCTCGTGCAACAAATAAAAAAAACGTTCAACCACTGGGAGTGCACAAAAAATCTGTAAAGTAATTGTGAAAAAAAAATCGATCCTGCCAGGAGTCGAACCTGGAATCTTCTGATCCGTAGTCAGACGCGTTATCCATTGCGCCACAGGACCACACATACTATAACGGTATTATTATATCTCCGAATATTATAATCTATAAAAATCTTGTTAAATAAACATTTAGGGCACTGGAGTCCCACAATCGATCCATAGCTGGATTAAACAAACTTTGGTATTCTAATCAAAATAAAGTGACACTTTATATTTGATGATCATTCTTTCAAAATCCCACAGTAGTATTATATGACAATATTCCGATTATTCGATTTAGAAAATTACACTTCATTTCCCAGCACCTAGAAACAGAATTTGAAAAAAGTGTAAGTATAAGCAAGAGTATATTAGCGATTTCATAGGATCGTCGAGCTCGTACATTTCAACAAGAGAAAATGTCAAGTAAGGAGGGCAAATCAGCAACAACCGTCGCCTGTTTTTATCTATGCTAGGCGGTGATACCCATTGTCGGCAAGCTGTAGGCCAACGTATCTAACTTGTACATTAAGGATAAGAAGAGGCCTACTGAAAATTTTGCCACAGAATTAAAAAAATATGTATGGTGAGTTCTTCACCGAATACAACAAACCTGGTACACTATTCCTTCCTTCACCATTATACCACTCACTTAAATCATCATTCCCTTCCCATTAATTTTCAATTATTTAAAACGTCAAATATCCATCTCTGACAGATCGGGTTCGTATGAAAATTCCTTTTTAAATGTTCTCTCTCATTGTGGAAATCAGGTGCGTTATCCATTGCGCTACAGGACAATACATTCAAGATTAATTTTGAATAATACATCATTTAAGCGGAAATTTCTCTCCAGAAAAAAAGTATGTGAAGTTTTGAAAACTCTGTAAAAATGGGGATCATGTAAGTAAGTAAAAGTAATTTTTACCAGTTGAACAAGGCTCGGCAACAGAAACAAATTCTGATATATCGATCTCACAAAAAAATCTATCTTTCATGTCATCTCAATAAAGAGATGATGAGGAGGAGGAGCAGGTTCGGTAAGAGAACTCTCTTTTGATTTTTTATATACAAAGTAGTCTCAAAGATATCAAAAGCGTGCGTTAGTTTGACTGATGCTGATTTTGAGAATATAGAATGATGGACTCTAATTATATACTAATATTTATAGTCGACCCATTCCAACATATTCTGTCCGTTAAAATCTTGGATTTTCATATCATGGGCTTTAAAATTATCCATGCCATTTCTTATACGATGTATTAAAAATCTATTTCGATCCTGCCAGGAGTCGAACCTGGAATCTTCTGATCCGTAGTCAGACGCGTTATCCATTGCGCCACAGGACCACATTTTCAACATCTTATGAACTATAAATTTGAATACGAAATAAAAATTGGATAGGAGATCTTTTGTTGGCAAGTGATTCCACCTTTCGGAAATGACTTGGTCCGGACCCAATTTGTTATACTTTCTAATATAAGCACACTAGGTATATACTTCATATTTCGAAAATCGATTTTGGTATGATATGAAAATAAATTGTCAGATACAATAATCAAAAAAAAAAAAAAAAAAAATCTGATGTCGACTTCTAAATCTCTTTTTTATATAGCGAATTTGGATTTCCTTTTAATAGATATAGTGTATGTCCAGCGGGAGGTCTCTTGTGAAGAGGAGAGAAAATTAAGTTAATGAGGGATCTATTTTTGTCTACAGCCCTTTGAGACTTCGGTTAGCAGAAAGTTATTTTTATTAAAATTAGATAGCGATTTTTCTATTGCCACATGTGGTATGTTTGGGTTAGATTAGTTTATGTTAGGTTATTTTGTATTACAGATTAAATGTACAGGGGCCTGGACAGATTTTACAGCACTCCACGAGAATATAATCCTGTTTCATTTTATTCTCGTTTACAGAAGAAATAATTGAAATTTTCTCTCTTAAAAAATGAGATCGAAGCCAGCAAAAGAAATACTAAAAATATTGAACAAGTGAAGATTTTGAGGTCTGGCCAGAATTTTGGATAATCCAACTTAAATTGACACGATATTCACAAAATATGGTCTACTCCCTTTATTGTGGAAAATATTTCGAAATTGCGCCACAGGACAATAACTCTTCAAATATTAAAGTAAAATTTTAGACCAATTTGTTTCAAAAAATAAATATGTGATTATTTGAAAACTATGTAAGAAGTTTTTAAATCCTGTAGACAGTTGAAAACTATGTAACATAACCTCATATAATAGAATTTCAGAATAGTTTTAGTGCATGTATGCTAAGCTAATTGGTACCTCTTCTATAATAATAGCCATCTCCTTCATCATTTCTGGAACCCACCAACCAACCAAATGGATCCAGGGGGGTACACGCCTGTTTATAGCCACAATATTTTCTTGCAAGCTATAAAAATCTAAATTTTTCGATCCTGCCAGGAGTCGAACCTGGAATCTTCTGATCCGTAGTCAGACGCGTTATCCATTGCGCCACAGGACCACATAAAAAAACATATCTTCAGTGTATAAAACAATAATAAAAAATGAAAAATATACTTCGTAATATATTAAATTCTGGACCTAGATGCGCTGTTTATCTGAAGTTCTTAGAATAATCCCTCCCTGGCCACCGATTGTGACCACAGTAGTAATATATAGTTTCCTCTTCTGTAATTTGACATTATTCCAATATAATTCGAATAAAATATATAACTTCGATCCTGCCAGGAGTCGAACCTGGAATCTTCTGATCCGTAGTCAGACGCGTTATCCATTGCGCCACAGGACCGTTGCACAATCTTAAAAAGTATTTTTTGAAAATGATTTTTCTTTAGGGTTCTTTTCGAAAATATTTCAATATTTGATTGGACATCGTTATTTGCACAGGTGCAGATATTTACTTTCAATACACAATTTGGAGATTACAATTAATTACAAAGAGAAACTGAAGATGACAATAAGTGGTTTGTTTGTCTTCAAAAAACTTGAAATTGTTCAAAAACCAACAATGAACTCGAATTAATGATCTGTCTGTCAACGCTGTGGAATATGGAAAAGAGTGCCAGAATGAAAATGCCTTGCCAAGAATTGAAAAATGTTTTTTTTTTATTTGTCTTGATATAAAATTCACCTTTGACGGATCCCGTTTACTTTGAGTTCTATATATTCTAGATACAAAATAGTCCGTCGAGGTAAAAAAGTTTCGATCCTGCCAGGAGTCGAACCTGGAATCTTCTGATCCGTAGTCAGACGCGTTATCCATTGCGCCACAGGACCATATTTTTCACCACTTAGGTATTTTTGGAAGTTTGTAAATTAGAAAAATAATAGTAACAATATAAAAGTGCTACAATGTTTACACAGCTGTGTTTACTTATAACCCACAGTGTAAATTTGCTTCTATTATTTGATCTCTTTTATTACAACGAAATGCAAATTTAATGGCTAAATAATAAATAATGGTTAACACACTAAAGAAAATGGTAATTTCAAACAATATCCGTAAATTGGTATTGAGGGCCTAAAATACTTAGGAACCACATAAAAGCCAGGCCAAAATTTGGGAGAATTTTATTGAAATCCTGGGTTTTCGGCCTAAAACCAAGGGATACCACTCACTCCATTTGTTGAAATCAAAGTTTGTAATAAAAAAATCATCGATCCTGCCAGGAGTCGAACCTGGAATCTTCTGATCCGTAGTCAGACGCGTTATCCATTGCGCCACAGGACCACATAACAAGATAATTCCGTCTATAATCGAGCTGAAATCGTTTGAGAATATTTCAAGCCATTTCCATTAATTATTCAATAGCCAGAACTATTAACATAATTATGTATTCAACAATGTTGGTTGTATGTAAATTAGGTTATTAATAACAACGTCGGAACATAACCAAATTTGAATGGTTATATTGTGTGAGAACAGATTAGTGATCCGATCACACTTCATTGTATGCTAAACAGAAGCTTTAAAAAATTAAAATTTTTCATTATTATTTTGAATTGTCGTAACTAATAGATTATTGAATATTGAACATGATTTAGAGATGACCTGAGTAATCATCGGCTTAATTTCATCTAAAATTTTAAATAAAATAACGAAATATGAAACTATTGAAATTAAAAAAATGTAATCGATCCTGCCAGGAGTCGAACCTGGAATCTTCTGATCCGTAGTCAGACGCGTTATCCATTGCGCCACAGGACCATATAGTATATAGTAACGGTGTAATTATATCGGCAGAAATATATAATTCACTAAAAATATGCTTGAAGTTTTATTAAATATATATTTATACCAGTCCCATATTCCATCCATATCTTCGTAATATCTGGACCATAGTAGATCAATTCATATAAAAATATGAGCACTTGCATTTAATAATTTCCGAAATCTATAATGAAATTCGAAATAAATATTTTGGATATTGAAATATTGATATTCCGCAGTTACCTAAATATTAATTGGTGAATATTCCTTACAAAATTGAACCAGGTCAGGTCTTCAGGCTTTGAATAAATTACACTGGAAAACGTATATAACGACATATTGCTTATAACGACTTATCCGAAAGACCCAAGAACAGTTCTGACCTTTTTTTGATATAGCTTATAACGAAATATCGCTATTCGCCAGCCCCTTTTTTGAAAACGTTTAATATTTGGTATCCTGAGTGTACAGAAAAATATTCTCAGAAAAGTTATCAAGATAGACAAAAATAGTTTGTTTGAGGGTTTCTAATCCGATTTTCAAATGTACTGAAAATATGAAAATGTGCAAAATAGTCATTCCAGCTCTATTGGAAATTTTAGCATTAGACCGATAGAGATAATCTTGCAGCAAAATCTACTACCAACTATCTTTCATAATATTGGACATAGAATTTATGACGATTTAGAATTTTTAATGAAAGGACCGGGGTGACCCCCCCCGGACCCACACTACTTACACTACTACTTCCTCCTTTATTTTCCCATCATCATCATATCTTTCGGCTAATCTCTTTCATAGCATGAGGATGATCTGGAGAAATTTCGATAAATTTATTAAAAATCTATTCGATCCTGCCAGGAGTCGAACCTGGAATCTTCTGATCCGTAGTCAGACGCGTTATCCATTGCGCCACAGGACCACAAAAGGATATGTTGCCGATCTATAAAAAGAAAAACGTATAACATATTTTACTATAATAAATTTGGGATCCAGATCCACAGATCCGAGACGGTTCTCAGAAAAATGTCTCCCCGATGATTACTGATCGTGATCATATATAATTACCCACTCTGTAATAGTATATGTATTCTAATAGACAGCTGGCTAAAAATAAATATTTTCGATCCTGCCAGGAGTCGAACCTGGAATCTTCTGATCCGTAGTCAGACGCGTTATCCATTGCGCCACAGGACCACATGAAAGTTCAAGTCGACCATCTACAACATCAATATTGAATCTCTATACATATATAATAAATCCCTAACTACAATTCTAGAGATCAAACTGAGGTATCGGAAAGTCCTACATTTTGTAGGACTAAGGTCGATCTTCGACACATTATTAGATTTTTTTGCAATCTCAGATTGATATATAGATCTTAGCTATCTATCTAAACATATTTTATTTATCCGCTATATCGGCGGCGGTTCCGTTGATTATTCTATTTTTTTATTTTAATGGAGAGGTTATAAAAATGTATCATCGATCCTGCCAGGAGTCGAACCTGGAATCTTCTGATCCGTAGTCAGACGCGTTATCCATTGCGCCACAGGACCACTTCAAAAACACGAAATATATATCAGTGATATAAAAATACCCATCCCATCTGTAACTTCGAGACCTTGGTCCACAGTTTAGCTTGAGTTTTCAGAAAATCACTCTCTGTCAGGATTAGACATGGGTAATGTAAAGTATACTCTTCTGCAACTTGACATTATTCCAATAAATTGGGCAAAAAGTAAAGATTTTCGATCCTGCCAGGAGTCGAACCTGGAATCTTCTGATCCGTAGTCAGACGCGTTATCCATTGCGCCACAGGACCCGACAGTACTGGTTTTTTTTCCAAAATTCCAATTAATACTTTTCTATTGAAAAATAAGGTAAATGGGACCATGTCAGGTCAGTAAGCCCTTGTCGGATGCCTTCATATTCTGAAGTAGGTTCCAATTAAATATTTTCTTTGACTATGTAAGAATATTGCGACCTGTTCTAATAGCTTTTAACATAAAATAGATGATGGTCTTCCATAATCCATTAGCTGAAAATTCTAAGCAAATTTTAATTAATCTGCATATCTGTCCGTTCAGATACATACCCAGCAATTTCATAATATAAAAGAGGCCCATAAATTAGGACAGATACATACCCTTGCTAAAAATTTAATCATAGTCCAGTCCTCCCCTCCTTTTCTAAATATCCAATACCAACCCTCCTCATATCCGCACCAATTTAATAACCCTATTTTACCTGCCACAAAAAAGAAAAAAACTGTAAGAAACCACCTAAAAGCGATCCTGCCAGGAGTCGAACCTGGAATCTTCTGATCCGTAGTCAGACGCGTTATCCATTGCGCCACAGGACCATAAGCCACAAAATTTACATTGTAATTTTTGCAAAAGAAGAATTACAATTACAAGTTCTTGGCAAGGGTCCGCAATTAGACAGGAAAGTTGGCAGCCATGCGGATCTGCCAATTTTTAACTTCGTTGGAAGACAAATTGACAATCTGAAGTGCAAATGTACAGGGAACATTTTATAAATAGTTTAAAAATGTGTGTATAACGGTCCTGTGGCGCAATGGATAACGCGTCTGACTACGGATCAGAAGATTCCAGGTTCGACTCCTGGCAGGATCGCAGAGATTGGTTTTTTCAATTTATATTTGTAATTTATTTTTTTTAATTTAAAATAATTCACGCTTATATAGGCCCCTGAAAAAATATTCTTTAAATAATCCACGCCTTCCATAGGCCCCTGAAAAAATATTCTTTAAATAATCCACGCCTTCCATAGGCCCCTGAAAAAATATTCTTTAAATAATCCACGCCTTCTATAGGCCCCTGAAAAAATATTCTTTAAATAATCCACGCCTTCTATAGGCCCTGAAAAAATATTCTTTAAATAATCCACGCCTTCTATAGGCCCTGCAAAAATATTCTTTAAATAATAGACGGCTTATATAGGACCTGAAGAAATATTCTTTAAAAAATCCACGCCTTATATGGGTCCCTGAAAAAAATACTCTTTATAAAATCCACGCCTTATATAGGTCCGTGAAAAAATATTCTTTAAAAAATCCAATATTCACCCTCGACGTAGATCGGCCCGTAGATCTTTCGGAGAATTTTTCTTTCATACACCCCAAGAGCTGCCTCATCTGCTTGCGCAAGTACCCATGCTTCTGATCCATATAATAGCACGGGTAGTATCACCGTCCTGTAAAGTGTGAGTTTGGTCTGGCGAGAGGTGGCCTTGTTTCTAAACTGCTTACTTAGACCATAGTAGCATCTGTTGGCCATCACAATCCTTCTCCGAATTTCAAAACTCATGTCATTCGTTTTATTTATGGCGGTACCAAGGTATATAAAGTCGTTAACTACCTCAAAGCTGTAGTTCTCAAGTTCCACAGTTGGTCCGAGTCAACTGGACGTCTTGCGCGTTGATACCATCAGCTGGTCTTCTCGCCGTTTACTGCCAGAACCACTTTGGCAGACTCCTTTTCAATTTGTTCAAAGGTGGCTGTTACCGCTCGCAATGTTCGACCCATTATATCGATGTCATCGGCGTAGGCGAGTAACTGGTGTTGTTTGGTGTGCAGAGTGCAATTTTTGTTCACCTTAGCGTGTGACAAATTGTCACATTGTTTGAATCCTCGTTCGGTATTGAAGGGCTCCGACAGGTCCTTTCCTACATTAACTGCTGACCTTGTCTCACTTAAAGTTATCCTGCATAGCCGTATTAATTTTGCAGGAATGCCGAACCTAGACATGGCTTTAAACACCTCTGAACGGATAGGGCTGTCGAATGCGGCTTTATAGTTGACAAATAGGTGGGATGTGTTGATGTGTTTTTCGTGGGTCTTTTCCAGGATTTAGCGCAGAGTGAAAATCTGGTCAATGGTGGATTTGCCAGGTCTGAAGCCGCATTGGTATGGTCCAATGATGGCTTCAATCGTTCACACAGCACACTGTGCAGCACTTTATATGCGATGGGAAGTAGACTTACTCCTCTATAGTTGGCACGCCTTCCATAGGTCCTGAAAAAATATTTTTATACCCTTCACCACACTGTGGTACAGGGTATTATGTCTTTGTGCATATGTTTGTAACAGGCAAAAGGAATCGAGATAGACCCATGGTTCCTTTTGAGAATAAGCATAGAATCACTTTCTGAGTCGATTTACGGATGTCCATCCGTCTGTCGGTCCGTCCGCCAATGTTAACAACAGGTACAGGTCGCATTTATGATCCAATTTGGATGAAATTTGACACAGTTCACGTATTTGGCCCAAGTGATGCACCAAATTCCCAATATTTGTCCGATTGGGACAAAATTTTGCACGGCGCACTGAATCAGGTCCATGCTTATGTGTGCGGAGTTTTGTTGGAATCGGTTCAGATTTAGATATAGCTCCCATATATATTGTTGCCCGATTTTTTGTGAATGATGCACCAAAGTTCCAATATTTGTTGGTCCTCCAAAGATTCTATGACAGTTCTACCTACAGGATATTATAGATATTAACATGTCTTGCATGCACCCATAGTGGTGAAGATTATCATATAGTCGGCCCCGTCTGACTTTGGAACTTTCCTTACTGTTTTTTTTTTACCCATTTTGAATAATCAATAGCCTTCACTAACCGAAAAATATTACCGAATTTGATTGACATGACCTGAGGAGGTTATGGAAATGTTATTTCTATATATGAAATTGTAACAAATGCTTTCAATATGATGTCAACCGAAAATGATGATATCAATTAAATTTACCTTTCAACATCATATGTTCGGAATAAAAAGTTTGCAAAATACATGACAAAAAAATCGATTATAACTTTTATTCAGTAGAAAATAATTGATATGTAAAGTATTGTGGGCGAATTTGTATAAAAATTTAAATAAAATTAAAAAAAGAAAAAATTTCACATTTTATTATTTTTTTATATCCAAACTGTTATACATCAAATATATAAAACTGTTATACAAAACTCTTATACACCCCAAAGAATGCTTTGGAAATGAAAGAGATATTAAGCTAATTTAATTGTTAATATTGACAAAAAGTGCAGCATTCTTTTAGGCGCATATTACTTCTTTGATAATTTGGGAATATTTTTTTTTTAACAAAGTTTTCAAATATTTTTTAAAAATTATTCGGCGCACTACATAAGTCGTGGATTTGTTTTAAAATATTTTTTCAAGCATCCACATAAGGCGAGGATTTTTAAAAATATATTTTTTAAGCATCCACATAAATATTTCCTATATGCTCCCCAATTCATCCAGGACGCTTTAGTCTTCCATTCATTGCTTCGTTCCTCTATTTCATTTCTTTTCTATGCTGAAGTGCAACATAAAAAACGCTAGGAAAAAACCTAAGCGGAAAATTGCTTTAAAGCTCTTGCAATTGCTATAGATGTTGTTGTTGTTGTTATTGTTGCCAGTGGCATTTGAAGTTTTCGTTAAGTGTCCTGGCTTTTCAGCTGGGGGTTCAAGCGTTCGTTCAGCGTTGTTAGGCTTTGTTGTCAAATGCCTCTGGATGACGATGCCGATGACGATGACGATGGGGAACACCAGCTACCAGAAATGAATGATGGAAATTGCAACAATAATAACAAACAGTTACAATAACAATAACACCACTATTAAGCTCTTGAAGTGTAGCCAAAGTACCCTCACTCGCTCACTCACTCAGTCATTCATTCATTCACTGACTCACTCACTGGGATGTTGCACTTGCAACAGGACCCATTCAAGGAATAACAAATGCCAAGAGTTTAGCATTTATTCGAAGTCAGTGTGTTCATAAATCCATGAGGGCGGTGGGGAGGGTAATTTGTTAGAGGGAATGGGATGGGGAGATATTCTTTAAAACTTGGCGCTTTTTGGAGGTTTTTCAAAAAAAAAAATATATATATAAATATTTTTTTTAACCAGTAAGGAAAGAAGAAAAAAAAATCGAAGATATTTATGGACTTTGGTGCACCATATACCTTAAATCGGATGAAATTATATATGGGAGCTATATCTAAATCTGAACCGATTTTCATGAAATTTTACACACATCGTTCTATACTCAATTCAGTACGCTATGCCGAATTTCGTGCAAATCGAAGGATATATAGGGACTTTGGTGCACTATTTACATAAAATCGGACAAAACGATATATTGGAGCTATATATAAATCTGAACCGATTTTCACAAAACTTAACACACATCCTTCTAAGCTTAATTCAGAACTCTGTGCCAAATTTCGTGAAAATCGAAACATATTTAGGAACTTTGGTGCTCCATTTACATAAAATCGGACGAAGATATATATGGGAGCTATATCTAAATCTGAACCGATTTTCAAGAAATTTTACACACATCGTTCTATACTCAATTCAGTACGCTATGCCAAATTTCGTGCAAATCGAAGGATATATAGGGACTTCCGTGCACTATTTACAAAAAATCGGACGAAAATATATATGAGAGCTATATCTAAATCTGAAGCGATTTTCACGAAACTTAACATATGCGATTCTAGACTCAATTCAATACGCTATGCCACATTTCTTGTAAATGGAAAGATATATAGGTACTTTGGTGCCAACATCGGACGAAAATATATATGGGAGCTATATCTAAATCTGAACCGATTTTCACGAAACTTAACACCCACCATTCTAGGCTTAATTCAGTACTCGATGCCCCATTTCGCGAAAATCTAAGATTATATAGGGACGTTGGTGCACTATTTACATAATATCGGACGAAACTATATATTGGAGCTATATCTAAATCTGAACCGATTTTCACGAAACTTAGCACACATGAATCTGTACCTAATTCAGTACCCTATGCCAAATTTCGTGCAAGTCGAATGATATATAGGGACTTTGGTGCCTATATCGGACGAAAGTATATATGGGAGCTATATCTAAATCTGAACCGATTTTCTCGGAAAGCCACACACATCATCCTAGACTTAATTTAGTATGCTGTGCCAAATTTCGTGCAAATCGAATGGTATATAGCGACATTGGTACACAATTTCGCTTCAAATCGGGCGAAAATATATATGGAAGCTATATCTAAATCTGAACCGATTTTCAGGGAACTTAGCACACATCATTCTAGGCGTTGTGCCAAATTTCGTGCAAATCGAAAGATATTTTGGGACTTTGGTGCACGACTTACCTTAAATCGGATGAAAATTTATATGGGAGCTATATCTAAATCTGAACCGATTTTCTCGGAAAATAACACACATCATTCTAGGCTTAATTCAGTACTCTCTGCCAAATTTCGTGCAAATCGAATGATATATAGCGAATTTGGTACACCATTTACCTTAAATCGGACAAAAATATATATGGGAGCTATATCGAAATCTGAACCGATTTTTACGAGACTTAGCACACATCATTCTGGACCTAAGTCAGTACAATATGCCATATTTCGTGTAAATCGATAGACATATAGGCACTTTGGTGCCCCATTTACCTTAAATCGGACGAAAATATATATGGGAGCTATATCGAAATCTGAACCGATTTTACCGAAACTTACCATACATCATTCTAGACTCAATTCAGTCCGCTGTGTCAAATTTCGTGCAAATCCAAAGATATATATGGACTTTGGTGCACCATTTACATAAAATCGGACAAAACTATATATGGGAGCTATATTTAAATCTGAAGCGATTTTCACGAAACTTAACATACGTAATTCTAGACTCAATTCAGTGCTCTATACCAAATTTCATGCAAATCAAACATATATAGGGACTTTGGTGAACCATTTACCTTAAATCGATCGAAAATATATAAGGGAGCTATATCTAAATCTGAACCGATTTTCAAGAAATTTTACACACATCATTCTGGACCTAATTCAGTACTCTATGCCAAATGTCGTGCAAATCGATACATATATATTAACTTTGGTGCCTATGTCGGACGAAAATATATATGGGAGCTATATCTAAATCTGAACCGATTTTCACCAATTTCAATAGCGTTCGTCCTTGGGCCAAATAAGTGAGCTGTGCCAAATTTCATCCACATCGGATTATAAATGTGACATGTTCTTTGTTTACAATTTAACATCTACAGACGGACGGACATGCATAAATCGACTCAGAAAGTGATTCTATGCATATTCTCAAACGGAACCATGGGTCTATATCGATTATTTTTGCTTGTTACAAACATATGCACAAAGACATAATACCCTGTACCACAATGTGGTGAAGGGTTTAAAACTCCACGCCTTATAGAGGTCCTTGAAAATATTTAAAAAAAAAATCTTGAAAAAAATTTAAAAAAAACCACACTTTATAGAGGTCCTTGAAAATAATATTTAGAAATGTCACGCCTTACGTGGATCTGAAAAATATATTTATGCCTTCGCCTTCGTAAACTCCTTTAGACCTTTCTAAACACCAGCAACAACAACAACCTGCAAAAAGGACAACAGTTAAGGAAGCAGTCTGTGCAACAGTGTTTGTGTTGCTGTCGTTGTCGAAACATAAGGACTCGTGGTGGAGTGTTAACATATGCAAAATATTACCCGAACGGAAACAAACAACTTCAGGGCTTTCAGTGTTGTTAGATTCCTTATATGGCGGAAGAGGTGGAGGAAGAAGTTTTATATGATCCCCGAGGACAGGGAAAAATGTTAAGCCTCAAAAAAGGAGTTCGCATTTAAAAAGGAAACTCTAGTCTCTCCTTTGAAGGATCTTCATCCGAAGGTGTAGGAACCTATGTCTATGTTTTTCAAATGTCTACTCCTTATGTTTAACACACAAAAAAACCGAGAAGAACACCACTTCAAGCTATGGAAGTTTCCACTTCTGGATAGCTGTATAGTTCATTTAGTTGTTGTATGAAATTGTTGTTGTTGTTGCTACTGTTTTTTTCTCTCGTGAAGAAACCTTGACGTATTCATAAATTTGTGTGTGTGTGTATAAATAAAAAATTTCCATAAGTGACATCCTTGAGTGGGGGAAAAATACTAAATAGAGGACTTCATGAATACCAGTCGAGATGAATGATGCGTTAAAGTGCTTTTAGTCCTCGTCGTCATCATCATCGTCATCAAAAAGACGAAAAAAGGCTGTTGCACCTGAACATCATCATTCTTTGGCCTTTGTAAGGAATCGGCCTTTGTGGCAAAAGCTCTTTTCTTCGGTGCATGTCATCTTATCATGATATTACGACATTGACATGATAAGTGGGCAAAAATGTTTGAAGTTCCGAGAAGAGGATTAAACAATCTTTTTTAGAGCAAAGGTTTGGGTTAAAACAAAACTTTAGGGTCCTATATAAGGCGTGGAATTTAAAAAAAAATTCTCAAGGCTCTACATAAAGCGTGGATTTTTTAAAAAATATTTTTTTAGGGTTCCACATAAGTCGTGGTTTTATACCCATAACCACACTGTGGTACCGATTTATGCATGTCCGACCGTCTGTCTGTCTGTCCGTCTGTTGATGTTAAATTGTACAGGTTGCTTTATAATCCGATTTGAATGAAATATGGCACAGCTCACTTATTTGGCCCAAGGACGAACCCTATTGAAATTGAAGAAAATAGGTTCAGATTTAGATATAGCTCCCATACATATTTTCGTCCGATTTTCGGCAAACGGTGCACCAAAGTCCCTTTATATCCTTCGATTTGCACGAAATTTGGCATAGCGTAGTGAATTAAGTCTGGAATGATGTGTGTTAAGTTTCGTGAAAATCGGTTCAGATTTAAATATAGCTCACATATATATATTCTCCCGATTTTAGGTAAATGGTGCACCAACGTCCCTTTATATCCTTCGAATTGCACGAAATTTGGCATGGCATTATGAATTGAGTGTAGAAAGATGTGTGCTAAGTTTCGTGAAAATCGGTTCAGATTTCGATATAGCTCCTATATATATGTTCGTCGGAATTAATGTAAATGGTGTATCAAAGTCCCTATATATCATTCGATTTGCACGAAATTTCGCATAGCGTACTGCATTGCGTCTAGAATGATGTGTGTTAAATTTCGTAAAAATCGGATCAGATTTAGATATAGCTCCTATATATATTTTCGTCCGATTTTAGGTAAATAGTGCACCAAAGTCCCTTTATATCCTTCGATTTGCACGAAATTCGGCACAGCGTACTGAATTAGGTCTTGAATGATGTGTGCTAAGTTTCGTGGAAATCGGTTAAGATTTCGATATTGGTCCCATATATATTTTCGTCCGATTTTGGGTAAATGGTGCACCCAAGTCCCTTTATATCTTTCGATTTGCACGAAATTTGGCACAGCGTCCTGAATTAAGCCTAGAATGATGGGTGCTAA
This sequence comes from Musca vetustissima, assembly GCF_032173495.1. NCBI lineage: Eukaryota > Metazoa > Arthropoda > Insecta > Diptera > Muscidae > Musca > Musca vetustissima. Next base: position 52,204 of record NW_026877641.1, read on the forward strand.
GTTTCGTGAAAATCGGTTCAGATTTAGTTATAGCTCCCATATATATTTTCGTCCGATTTTAGGTAAATGGTGTACCAAAGTCCCTTTATATCCTTTGATTTGCACGAAATTTAGCACAGGGTACTGAATTGAGTCTGGAACGATGTGTGTTAAATTTCGTGAAAATCGGTTAAGATTTAGATATAGCTCCCATATATATTTTCGTCCGATTTTTGGTAAATGGGGCACTAAGTCCCTATATATCTTTCGATTTGCACGAAATTTGGCATAGAGCACTGAATTAAGTCTAGAATGAGGTGTGTTAAGATTCCTGAAAATCGCTTCAGATTTAGATATAGCTCCCATATATATTTTCGGCCCGATTTAAGATAAATGGTGCACCAAAGTACCTTTATATCCTTCGAGTTGCATGAAATTTGGCACAGCGTTCTGAATTTAGTCTAGAATGATAAGTGGTGGTTTTCGGGGAAATCGGTTCAGATTTCGATATAGCTCCGACATATATATTTTCGTTCGATTTAAGGTACATGGGGCACCAAAGTCCCTTTATATCCTTCGATTTGCACGAAATGTGGCACAGCATACTGAAATGAGCCTAGAATGATGTGTGCTAAGATTCGTGAAAATCGGTTCAGATTTAGATATAGCTCCCACATATATAGTTTTGCCCGATTTTAGGTATATGGTTCACCAAAGTCCCTGAAAATCGTTCGATTTGCACGAAATTTGGCATAGCGTACTGAATGAAGTCTGGAATGATGTGTGCTAAGTTTCGTGAAAATCGGTTCAGATTTCGATATAGTTCCGATTTTACATAAATCTGCTCAAATAAAAATAAATTTAGCATATGTTACAGAAAGAAATGAGCATGTTCCCTGGAGGGCACAATGACATGCAATTGTAAGGATACATATGTAGAACATACCCCAAGTGGTGAAGGATATCATATAGTCGGTCCAGTCCGATTTTAAATACTAATTTTTCAATGTTCTATTTCCAAAAAAAATATTTGTTCAAGGATCTTTAAAAATTATTAATAAAATATTCCATACAATTTTAGTCTTTATCCTTTTATCACTTTGTTATCCTGTAACCAGGATAATTGTAGATAAAAACTAAATTACCTGACTACTGCAGATGTCCTCGGGCCAACAAGAAAAAGGACATTCATAAATAATTTCCTTTACGTTGTTTTTTTCTCATAGTATTTGCAAATGAATTATTTCATTTATTTACAACTTCCAAAAAGGTAAAATTTGATCACAACTATGTTTGAGTGTGTGTGTGTGTGTATTTTTCAAAGGATAATAATTTTGTGTGAGACTCGATAAACTTTACAAATTGTTAAATTGTCTTTGACAACAGCAACAAGGCAAAGAACAACAAAACAACTATAAACCATTAGCCGAGTAGATACGCAAATCCTAGTAAAGGACCAAAAGGACACTTTCGAGTCATTGTCGTTTCCATTTCCAATCCTTTTGGCCCAAAACTGGCAATGGGAACCAAAACTGCTGCTACTGCAGGATACCATCATCGTCGTTGTTGTCCTCATCCTCGTCATCAGCAATGCAAGAAATGTTCAACGTAAATCTATTTCAGTTGAGTTTGGAAGTTGTTCGGGTTGCTGGTGTTGTTATTTTTGTGAAGGAAATCCTATTTTGTGTTTATCCTTCGAGTAGAGAGTCTCTGTTTTTTTTGGGAATGCAAAACTAAAGACTCTGTAGAGAAATAAAGTTAGCACAAGAAATCTGTTGAAGAGATTTTGTTTCGAAACTGTGGTTATCGCTGACGAAATGTGGAGAATATTTGGATATCCTTAAAGGACATTTTGTAGTGACAATCCTTTAAACATCACGGTGCCACTGCTGCATAGACCTACAAACCAATCAGCAAAAATCGATGCTTCACTGCAGTTGAATGAGAAATTTTATTTTATTTCTTTCAAAAAAGGACACAACAAAAAATATCCTTGATCCTTAAAGTGGCGAGTACTCATTTCAAATCGTTCATTCCCTGTCTTTAGCTTTGAATGTTTCTTTCGAAATTAAATTTAGTTGAAGAAATTGTATCCCTGTGACCATTTCTCCACCGAAGAAGTATATCTATCCTTCCAGGCAATTCGTCACAAACTCCTTTGTGGCCAACAACAAAAGTGTATCGTTTCGAAAAAAAATTCTGAAAAATACCAAAAATTCTTGTTGTTGTTTTTCGATTCGCATTGTCAAATGTGTTATCCGTTTGTCAAATATCAAAAACACAAGATTCAACTGAATTCAATTTTCCAAACACACACACAAACACATGTACGAATTTTGGTAATTGTTGGTGTTGTAGCATTTCGATTATCCTTTGAGTATAGTTTTATAAGGATATCATTTTTTGGTAGAGAACAACGAGGGAGGTTGTGAGAGGCTGGGAAAACTAATAAATAAAAAAATATTTTTTTAAAAACCCAGGCCTTATGTAGGGTCTTGGAAATCTACGCCTTATATAGGTTGAGAAAAATTATTTGAAAAATCCAAGCCTTATATAGGTCTTTTCCCGAGGGAGTTTGTCAGTCTCCTACCGGGCGCGTCCCCAGGCGGCGGATGGGGGGAAGTTGGATGATCAGACTATCTCATTACTATCAGCTAAACCCTGGAGGTAAAGGACCAAAACTGACTACGGGGGTGTTCCCTTAAAACAAAAAACAAAGATGGAAAACAAGGAAGATAAAATAAAAGTTACGGTGCAGAGCCTAAATAACTTAGTACCGGCGGGTGTCGTTGATCTGCCCACGAGTCACGCCCCGTCGTCATCCAGTGATCGTGAGCAAAAATCTCCTAAAGATGTAGTCGAGGTATCGCTACAAGCACTCAGCCAGCAGGCACAAACAACTTAGACTACGGTCACCATAGGGGAGGGGAAAGCCTGACCCAATCTTCAGAGGCAGGTTGGGACTCAAATTCTAACTCCGGGTCTGACCAAGAAAGCAAGATCGATATAACAGTCCTAGAATGCCGGAAGAGAGAAGAGGCCGATAGGATGGTGGAAGAAGTGAGCAAGGACATAGCGAAGCTCACAACACAAAGGCACAATGGCGAAAACTGGCCAGGATGAACCGGAGAAACAAAATCAAACAGGAAAGGGATGCCCTGAAGGATAAGCCTGACCTTCCCTCCACTTCCTCGGAAGCGGCGAAGAGGATTAGGTCTCCGGAGGAGCAGACCAATGCCAAACCTGCAAAAAAGAAAAAGAGCTTCACGTTGACCGATAGCAAGAGAAGGCTTAGCATGACCCCCAGTCAAGGAGGCTGTCCACAGAATCTATCGACTGAGGGTGGCGAAGCTGGCTCTAATGTCGAAAAGACGGGCGCTACACCGAAATCTTCCGACAACACTGGGAATACCAAAAGGAACGCCCGGTCTTCGCGTAAGAGGAAGGCAGTAGCAACAATCGGTAAGGAGCCGCCGTCTTATGCAAAGGTTGCCAGAAGGCGCTACAGGGACGAGCTCTGCTATGCAGTAATCGATGAATGTAGTGCATCCGGTAAACTTAAAAAGGAGACGCATGATGAGGTGATGAATGCGGTCAACAAAAAGATCATGGAGCACCGGCGGCAAGGAGGAGAGCCCATGACACTGCTGGTGAAGAAATGGGAAGTCTTCCACAGAGAGGAGAACAAAGACGGGACCCTCCTTGTGGTAGGCTTGGACAGGTCTTCAATGGCAAGTCTGGCCAAGACTAAAGGCGAGGAGAACAAAGACGGGACCCTCCTTGTGGTAGGCTTGGACAGGTCTTCAATGGCAAGTCTGGCCAAGACTAAAGGCGAGACCCACTACGTGTCAAACGCTGTCTACTTCAAGATCGGAGAAGAAGAAGCCAAAAAGAGTGGCGAGGGAGTCGAAGAGAAGATAACTGACTCCCAAGAAGATCACCTTTTGGATGAAGAATAATCGAAGTCATTCAAATAAACCTCCATCGGAGTGAGACGGCAACAATGGCTCTGCTGGAAAAACTAATTAATTGTAATATACACATCGGTCTAATCCAGGAACCATGGTCTGTTACAAGGTCTCTGGATTAAACCACATAAATTACCAATTATTCTATGCAAATGCAGGTTCCCGACCGAGAACCTGCATAATATGTCACAAAAACGTATGATTTTTATTCTCTCCAGAGTTGTCAACACCAGACGCAACCATACTGAAGCACGGGAATGGGAACATTTAGCTGGCATCAGTTTACCTCCCATTTAACTCGCCGATACCACCATTTACCTCAAATCAGACGAAAATATATATGGGAGCTATATCTAAATCTGATCCGATTTTCTCGAAGCTTGACACACATCATTCTAGACCTAATTCAGTACGATGTACCACATTTCGTGCAACTCGAAGGACATGTAGGGACTTTTGTTCACCATTTACCTAAAATCGGACGAAGATATATATGGGAGCTATATCTAAATCTAAACCGATTTTCATGAAACTTACCACACATCATTCTAGGCTAAATTCTGTACGCTGTACCAAATTTCGTGCAAATCGAAGTACATATAGGGACTTTTGTGCAACATTTACTTAAAATCGGACGAAAATATATATGGGAGCTATATCTAAATCTGAACCGAGTTTCAGGAAACTTACCACACATCATTCTAGACCTAATTCAGTACGATGTGCCAAATTTCGTGCAAATCGAAGACATATAGGGATTTTGGTGCACCATTTACCTATAATCGGACGATAATATATATGGGAACTATATCTAAATCTGAAGCGATTTTCAGGAAACTTAACACACATCATTCTAGACCTAATTCATTACAATGTTTTTTTGGGACTTTGGAGCGCCATTTACCTAAAATCGGACGAAAATATATATGGGAGCTATATCTAAATCTTAACCGATATTCTCCAATTTCAATAGGGTTCATCCTTGTGTCAAATAAGTGACTTGTGCCAATTTTCATTCAAATCGGATTATAAATGCGACCTGTACTTTGTTTACAATTTAACATCAAGAGACGGACGGACGGACTGACGGACATGCATAAATCGATTCAGAAAGCGATTCTATGTATATTCTCAAAAGGAACCATGTGTCTATCTCGATGCCTTTTGCCTGTTACAAACATATGCACAAAGACATAATACCCTGTACCACAGTGTGGTGACGGGTATACAAATATTTCCAGGCGCATCGGTCTTTTGCGCATTTTTTTCCAGTTTGAAAGACCATATTCGGCAATATTGTCCTCCACTTGATCTTTCCATCTTATTCGTGGCCTTCCCCTTCCACGGGAACCATCAGCGGGTTTCCTTTTATATGCCTTTTGGGCTGGGGCATCTTCATCCATTCTCATAACATGACCTAGCCAAAGTAGTCGCTGCAGCTCAATATGTCTAACAATGTCGATGTCCGAGAATAGCTGGTACAGCTCATGGTTCATTCGACGGCTATATTCACCGTCAACGCAGATCAGCCCATAGATCTTTCGGAAAATTGTTCTCTCAAATACTCCAAGAGCTGGCTCATCTGCTTGCATAAGTACCCATGCTTCAGATCCATATAATAGCACGGGTAGTATCAGTGTCTTGTAGAGTGTGAGTTTGGTTTGGCGCAGAGTGAAAATATGGTCAATGGTGGATTTGCCAGGTCTGAAGCCGCATTGGTATGGTCCAATAATGTCATTGACCATTCAGTCGTTCACACAGTACGCTGGATAGCACTTTATATGCGATGGGAAGGAGACATATTCCTCTATAGTTGGCACATATCGTCTTGTCTTATTTTTTGTGCGATAATTCTCCATCGCATTACGTGTTGCTACTCTCTGCAGGGTTGCCCTATACGCTGCGTTATTCACATCAGTAGCATTACGACACTCCTGATCGTACCATGGATTTCTTGATGGTGGTTTTTGGTACCCAAGTTTTGCTTTTGCTGCAGTTTGAAGGGTGTGGGCAATTCTTTGCCATTATGCTTCTATACTATTATCGGGACAAGAAGTGCTTTCGTCAAGCAGGTGGGTAAGTTGAGCGGAGTAGCCCTTAGCTATCTGTTGTGTTTGCAGCTTTTCGACGTCGAGTTTCCGTGTTGTGTTAGATCGCACCTTTGCTGCTACATTAAGACGGGTGCGTACCTTGGCTGCCACAAGGTAATGGTCCGAATCGATATTCGCTCCTCGTATCGATCAAACATCGAATACACTGGATGAATGCCTTTCATCTATCACAACATGGTCAATTTGATTTCTCGTTCCTTGATCAGGAGAAATCCAGGTGGCCTTATGTATATCGAGATGCTTGAATCTGGTGCTGCTAACGACCATGTTTTTGCTGCCCCGAAGTCAATCAACCTCATGCCGTTGTCGGATGTTTCTTCGTGGAGGCTGAATTTTTCGGCCAAAGATATTTTCCCTTCCGATTTATGGATTAAAATCTTCTAACAGCATTTTAATGTCATGGCCAGGGCAACGGTCATATACTGTTTCTAGGCGCTCATAAAATATGTCTTTGGTCTGCTCATCTTTGACTTCGGTCGGAGAATGGGCGCAAATAATACTGATATAGAAGAATTTCGCTTTTATACGGATTATAGCAATTCGCTCATCTACTGGAATGAATCGGGGACGAAGTCTTTTATTCTCTTGTTGACCATAAATCCGCAACCAAATTCACGTCTCGTTTCATGGCAGCTATACTAGAGGGCGTAATCATCTGATTTACTTATGCCAGTCCCTTTCCATCGCATTACCTGTAAGGCAATAACATCGGCTTTGTACTTCTTGAGTACATCCGCCAAAGCGAGAACTGCGCCTGTTCTGTACAACGTGCGCACATTCCAAGTGCAGATTCGCAGATCGTGGTCCTTTATATGTTTGCGGGGGTCGTAAACATTGGGGGAATTTGGTTTTCTTTTTCTTTGCTTTTTCGTAGTAGGAGGGGTTTTCCGAGTGTGGGCAATTAACCCGACGCCTAAACCCATTTTTTATAGTTTATAGCTCACAATTTTAACGGGTGATGAAAATTGTTAACCCAGGTGACACCGCGGGGAGGTCAGTGTCCACAATTGAGATGAAAGGGGGACCATGATAAGCCTGGACTTTGCCATTGTAAAGCCAATCACAGCCGTTGCTTGGTATCTATCATCCCCTACGTCACACCTTATATAGGGCCTGGAAAAACTTATTTTAAAAATCTACGCCTTATATGGGCCTTGGAAAAAATTATTTTAAAAATCTACGCCTTATATGGGCCTTGGAAAAAATTATTTTAAAAATCTACGCCTTATATGGGCCTTGGAAAAAATTATTTTAAAAATCTACGCCTTATATGGGCCTTGGAAAAAATTATTTTAAAAATCTACGCCTTATGTGGGCCTTGGGAAAAAATTATTTTAAAAATCTGCGCCTTATGTGGGCCTTGAGAAAAATTATTTTAAAAATCTACGCCTTATATGGGCCTTGGAAAAAATTAATTTAAAAATCTACGTCTTATATGGGCCTTGGAAAAAATTATTTTAAAAATCTACGCCTTATATGGGACTCTGAAAAAATTATTTTAAAAATCTACGCCTTATATGGGTCTTGGGAAAAATTATTTTAAAAATCTACGCCTTATATGGGCCTTGGAAAAAAATATTTTAAAAATCTACGCCTTATATGGGCCTTGGAAAAAATTATGTTAAAAATCTACGCCTTATATGGGCCATGGAAAAAATTATTTTTAAAATCTACGCCTTATATGGGCCTTGGAAAAAATTATTTTAAAAATCTACGCCTTATGTGGGCCTTGGGAAAAAATTATTTTAAAAATCTGCGCCTTATGTGGGCCTTGAGAAAAATTATTTTAAAAATCTACGCCTTATATGGGCCTTGGAAAAAATTAATTTAAAAATCTACGTCTTATATGGGCCTTGGAAAAAATTATTTTAAAAATCTACGCCTTATATGGGACTCTGAAAAAATTATTTTAAAAATCTACGCCTTATATGGGTCTTGGGAAAAATTATTTTAAAAATCTACGCCTTATATGGGCCTTGGAAAAAAATATTTTAAAAATCTACGCCTTATATGGGCCTTGGAAAAAATTATGTTAAATATCTACGCCTTATATGGGCCTTGGCAAAAAATTATTTTAAAAATCGATGCCTTATTTAGGATCTTGAAAAATTTGTTTTGAAATACTTCATCTAATCCGAGTTTTATTGCTGTTTCAACAATTCCACCAACTGTCCGATTTACCTCCCTGGCGGTTCTGCAGTCTGCTGTTGTAATCGCTTATTGACAACTTTTTTTAAAAAAATGTTGCAGAGGCCAATTTTTTGTTGTTCGTTCTGCTATTTATTTTTAACCTGCAGCCAATGTCGAAAACACTCTTCGTCGAATGGCAAGGCTTTGACAGACACACGTATACACACACATATATACACGTACTGACACACACACACCACTTCATTCATACATTTTTAATGATGACCAAGAAATGAAAAGAAATTGTTTTGCCAACAAAATTTCGTTGTCTTCGAAAATGTCAGAGCATCGGTAATTGTAAAATTTAACGGGATGTTTCCATTTTTATGTGGAGATTTGGAACAGAACTAGAAAATGCACGAAAGAAGAAGAAGACAGAAAAAAATTGAAAACATTTGATGATGCAGCTGCAGCTGAGAATGACAACTTATATTTTCGAATAAAAAGGAATTTCAACAGCCATCTGATTAGATTTGTAAGGATCTAAAGGATTTCTGGCCAAGGATGGAAGCTGTGGATTGCCTTGGCTTCTTAAGATGGCCTCAATAATTTCAAAGCAAAGGTATTTTAAAAATTCCTTTTTTGGTTCATTGACAATTTTCTGTTTAATTTCCTATTAACCTCTCCACACATCCATTTGTCTTTCTTATCCTTGAAATTCTATATTGAAATTATCCCGCAAACTGAGCCAAGGAAAACCACGTTTTCCTTAGAACAAAATTTCCCATTTTCATTCATCATCATTTACGCAGCGAGAATTTTGCATTTGTTGCATGCAGCCGCTGCGTGTGCAACAACAAGATTTGTGGCATTCCTGGCCGCCATCATAACTCATGCCAAGCCATTGGATGGCTGCCTGGCTGATTTAATGGCCATGTTGAGCAGCATCTAGTTGCAATTTGCTCTGCAGGATGACTTTTTATTCCATTCATTCCAGCTTTTGTTTCTAACAAAGGAGATAATAATAGAAAAGACAAGGAAAAACAAAGGCTGGAATGAATCGGAGAAGTAGTTGTTCTTAAGAAAGGACACGGCATGTGGGCATGAAATACAGCGAACCGAAACGAAAACAAAGTCAGATTTGGAAAAAATTATTTTTAAAAATCTACGCCTTATATAGGGCCCCAAAAAAATTATTTTAAAAATCTACGCCTTATAGAGGGCCCCGAAAAAATTATTTAAAAAATCTACGCCTTATCTAGGACCCCGAAAAATTTATTTTAAAAATCTACGCCTTATATAGGGCCCCGAAAAAATTATTTTAAAAATCTACACCTTATATAGGGCCCCGAAAAAATTATTTTAAAAATCTACGCCTTATATAGGGCCCCGAAAAAAGTATTTCAAAAATCTGCGCCTTATATAGGGCCCCGAAAAAATTATATTAAAAATCCAAGCCTTATATAGGGCCCCGAAAAAAATTACTTTAAAAATCTACGACTTATATAGGCCGCCGAAAAATTATTTTAAAAATCTACGCCTTATATAGGGCTCAGAAAAAATTATTTTAAAAATCTACGCCTTATATAGGGCCCCGAAAAAAATTATTTTAAAAATCTACGCCTTATATAGGGCCCCGAAAAAAATTATTTTAAAAATCTACGCCTTATATAGGGCTCAGAAAAAATTATTTTAAAAATCTACGCCTTATATAGGGCCCCGAAAAAAATTATTTTAAAAATCTACGCCTTATATAGGGCCCCGAAAACAATTATTTTAAAAATCTACGCCTTATATAGGGCCCCGAAAAAAATTATTTTAAAAATCTACGCCTTATATAGGGCCCCGAAAAAAATTACTTTAAAAATCTACGACTTATATAGGCCGCCGAAAAAATTATTTTAAAAATCTACGCCTTATATAGGGCCCCGAAAAAATTATTTTAAAAATCTACGCCTTATATAGGGCCCCGAAAAAATTATTTTAAAAATCTACGCCTTATATAGGGCGCACCACTGACCTACCCGCGGTGTCACCTGGTGTAGCTATTTTAATCACCCGTTGAAATAGTGAGCTGATATGGGCCGCAATTTCACCCATAAGAACTATAAAAAAATGGGTTGAGGCGTCGGGTTAGTTGCCCACACTCGGAAAACCCCTCCTATTATGAAAAAGCAAAGAAAACGAAAACCAAACCCACCTAATGTTGACGACCCCCGCAAACGTGTAAAGGACCACGATCTGCGAATCTGCACATGGAATGTGCTCACCTTGTACAGAACAGGCGCAGTTTTCGCTTTGGCGGATGTACCCGAGAAGTACAAAGCCGATATTATTGTCTTACAGAAAATGCGATGGAAAGGGACAGACGTAAGTAAATCAGACGATTACGCACTGTAGTATAGCTGCCATGAAACGAGACATGAATTTGGCTGCGGATCTATGGTCAACAGGAGAATAAAATACCTCGTCTCGAGATTCAATCCAGTAGATGAGCGAATTGTAATAATCCGTATAAAAGCGATGTTCTTCTACATCAGTCTCATTTGCGCCCATGCTCCGACCAAAGATAAAGGTGAACAGACCAAAGACATATTTTACGAGCGCCTAGAAACAGCATATGATCGCTGCCCTGGCCATGACATAAAAATTCTGCTAGGAGATTTTAATGCAAAAATCGGAATGGAAAATATTATTAGCCACCACCGCCGGAAAATTCAGCCTTCATGAAGAAACATCCGACAACGGCATGAGGTTGATTGACGTCGCGGCAGCAAAAACATGGTAGTTATCAGCACCAGATTCAAGCATCTCGATATACACAAGGTCACCTGGATTTCTCCCGATCGAACAACGAGAAATCAAATTGATCATGTTGTGATAGACGAAAGGCATTCATTCAGTGTATTAGACGTTCGATCGATCCGAGGAGCGAATATCGACTCGGACCATTACCTTGTGGCAGCCAAGGTTCGCACCCGTCATAATGAAGCAGCAAAGGTGCGATCTAACACAACACGGAAACTCGACGTCGAAAACCTGCAAAAACAAGAGGTAACCGAGGCCTACTCCGCTCAACTTACCCACCTGCTTGACGAAAGCACTTCTTGTCCCTATAATAGCATAGAAGCACAATGGCAAAGAATTGCCCCACAACTGCAGCAAAAGCAACATTTGGGTACCAAAAACCACCATCAAGAAACCCATGGCACGATCGGGAGTGTCGTAATGCTACTGATGTGAAAAACGTAGCGTGTAGGGCAACCCTGCAGACAGTAGCAACACGCAGTGCGATAGAGAATTATCGAGAGAAAAGGAGAGAGGAGAAACATATTTTCAGAAAAAAGAAGAAAGAAAATGATAAACATGAGCGTGAGCAAATCGAGATGTACAGGAACACGCTGCAGACAGCGTGTTGAGGATCTGAAAGGAGCATTTTGAAAAATTTGTGGTATCAAATAGTAACGGTGAAGACGATACCCAAGAACCAATAATGACGGTATAGAGTGTATACTACCTAGCCAAGATGAGGTCATAAAATCAATTAATCGGCTCAAGAATAATAATGCAGCAGGAGCCGACGGGTTACCTGCCGAACTATTTAAGACTGGTGGTCAGATGCTGGTCTGGATCATGCACCAGCTGATTAGTACAATTTGGATAGAGGAATGTATGCCTAATGATTGGAACCTCAGCATCCTGTGTCCCGTGCACAAAAAGGGAGACTAGACGATATGTGTGCCAACTATAGAGTAATCCGTCTCCTTCCCTTCGCTATCAATTGTGCTGTGTGAACGATTGAAGCCAATGGTCAATGACATTATTGGACCATACCAATGCGGATTCAGACCCATGCAAATCCATGATTGTCCAGATTTTCACTCTGCGCCAAATCCTGGAAAAGACCCACGAAAAACATATCGACACATTCCACCTATTCGTCGACTATAAACCCGCATTTGACAGCCCTATCCGTTCAGATGTGTTTAAAGCCATGGCTGCGTTTGGTATTCCTGCAAAATTAATTTGGCTATGCAGGGTAACTTTAAGTGGCACAAGGTCAGCAGTTAAAGTCGGAAAGGACTTTTCGGAGCCCTTCAATACCGAACGAGGATTCAGGCAAGGTGACAGTTTGTCGAGTGACCTTTTTATCATCCTGCTGGGAAAGGTCATACAAGAGGCAAAGGTGAACAGAAATGGCACTATGTACACCAAACAACACCAGTTACTCGTCTACGCCGATGTCATCGATATAATGGGTCGAACATTGCGAACGGTAACAGCCACCTTTGAACAATTTGAGAAGAAGTCTACCAAAGTGGGTCTGACAGTAAACGGCGAGAAGACCAAGCTAATGGTATCATCGCGCAAGACGTCCAGTAGACTCGGACCAACTGTGGAACTTGAGAACTACAGCTTCGAGGTAGTCAAAGATTTTATATACCTTGGTACCGTCATAAATAAAACGAATGACATCAGTTTTGAAATTCGGAGAAGGATTGTGATGGCCAACAGATGCTACTATGGTCTAAGTAAGCAGTTTAGGGGTACTTATGAAAGCAGATGAGGCAGCTCTTGTGGTGTCTGAAAAATTCTTCGAAAGATCTACGGGCCGGTCTGAGTCGACTGTGAATATCGGCCTCGAATGAATCACGAGCTTTACAATTTATACGCGGACATCGACATAGTCAGTCGCATTGTGCTGCAGCGACTACGATGACTAGGCCATGTTCTGCGAATGAATGAGAATGCCCCAGCTCAAAAGGCATATATAGAGGCGAGCCAACTGATGGTTCCCGTAGAAGGGGAAGGCCACGAATCAGATGGAAAGACCAAGTAGAAAACATGTGTATATGGGTCTTCGAAAAAAAATATTTTAAAAATCCACGCCTTATATGGGTCATGGAAAAAATTATTTAAAAAAATTGAAACCAGTGAGCGGAGCAGTATAGTCGGACGCAGCCGACCCTACACAACTTCCACGGAACTCTAACTTTCTGCGGATATTTATTCTGAGCCTGGGCAATATTTCGCGATATTTTCACCCTATTGCCCGATTAGAGGTCAACAGCACCTCTTCCTACACAGACATATATTCCGAATATTACTAACATTCAGTACTTGTCCAGATTCCCTTCACCGTGGGCTGTGTTGTGATGTTCGCCTTATAATTGTGGCCTCGAAAAACACAGCAAAAAAAAAGTTTTCGCTCCACTTCATCCCAAAATTATTATCTAATCATCACCGTAAATTAAAGGCGTTATCCTTGACCATATCTGGACCCTTATGGAAAATTTCAAACCGATCAGCGCTATATTTTCGCCCTCCAGTGTTGAAATTGGTTATTAAATAATATCTCAGTACGTAAGCACCTGTAAATATTTATGTGTAACTCCAACTTCAACATAAGGCCAACCACTCCTCTTGGATATACCAACAACTTCTCGGGTCTATATCCTTCAGGAGTAAATATATACGGTATAGAATAAAAATTTTGTCATTTTTCACAAAGATCTTTATCAAAGCAGGCATGCATATTCTCTGGCCCAATCCATCTCCATGTAAAAATTCGATGTTTGGGCCATAATTGCAGAGCGACCAGAAAAATCGACAAAAATTAAGTATTTGGTCCATTTTGTCCCCTAATATTGTCCCATTTTGTCCCCTAAAATTATTGGTTCCTTGGTGCGTCAATTACTTAAAATCAATCTATAATAAAATGGAGCTATATCTAAATCTGGACCGATTTTCACGAAACAAGGCAGACATCACTCTAGGCTCAATTCAGTACCTTATGCCAAATTTCGTGCAAATCGAAGGATATATAGGGACTTTGGTGCACCATTTACATGAAATCGGACGAAACTATATATGGGAGCTATATCTAAATCTGGACCAATTTTCACGAAACTTGGCAGACATCATTCTAGACTCAATTCAGCATGTTATGCCAAATTTCGTGCAAATCTAAGGATATCTAGGGACTTTGGTGCACCATTTGCATGAAATCGGACGAAACTATATATGGGAGCTATATCTAAAACTGAACCGGTTTTCCCAATTTCAATAGGGTTCGTCCTTGGGCCGAATAAGTGACCTATGCCAAATTTCATCCAATTCGGATCATAAATGCGACCTGTACTTTGTTTACAATTTAACATGGACAGACAGGCAGACGGACGGAAGGACGGACATGCATAAATCGACTCAGAAAGTGATTCTATGCATATTCTCAAAAGGAACCATGTGTCTATCTCGTTTCCTTTTGCCTGTTACAAACATATGCACAAAGACATAATACCCTGTACCACAGTGTGGTGAAAGGTATAAAAATGGTGGTCTTCATTGGGCCGAACCCATCCTACATGCAAAATTTCGTGAAGATTGGCCAATAACTGTGGCCGGTACCGCGTTTATAAATTATAATGGACAGACGGACGGACGGACGGACACACATGTCTAGATCGACTCAGCTAGTCGAGATATGATGATCGGTGGGCCTTAAAGTTGGGTCTAGGACCAATATTTCGCGGCGTCACAAACCCTTGGGGCTGCACAAAGCTATAATACCCTGACAACATAGTTGTGAAGGGTATAATTATCCCTAGCATTTAAATCATGTTTTAACATGATAATTTTTGTCACCAATAAAAAAAACTTGGCAAAGAAACATAGAAGCAAAGAAAAAAAATGAAAAGCTAGTTGCTGACTTTTTATTTATGACCTTCTTGTGCTCCGATGTTTTGCATGGCAAACAATCTGTCGCAGAAACTTTGGAACACAGGTCACAGGCGGCTAGGTGTAAATTATGATGACATGATTTGTAATAAAAACACCTGCTGAGATTTTTGAGAGAAAAAAACAACAAAGAGAAAGAGAAGGATTTGAAAACATAAAAGAGGGCTGAAGAAGGGAAAGGGAGGGTAGAGGAGAGGAGATGAGGCTGTTGGCAATTTGTTTGTAATTTGCCAGAATGGAAATAGAAACCCCATTCATCTTTAATAAAGACAATCAAATGCTGGGGGTTTCTGTTTCTGGGATTTTTTTTTCAATTCTTTTTTTTTTGGATTTCCCTTTATAAGACCCAGCAAACCCCTCAAGGTTATTACAAAGCCATACAACAAAAAGTCCTGGCCCGGGCTGGGCCAGTATTGACTCAATCAATGTTGGCCAGAAAAGTGTTGATTACACGGTTATGAGGTTGGCAAAAGGGAAACCATGGCAAAAGTCAAGAAAAGGAAATCAAACACTCTTTCCCCCTCTCTCTCCCACACACACACACACATATGCAACCGCTTACCCATCATCATCATCATCACTTAGGTAAGTTGGTCGTCACTTTGTGTGAATGCCAATCAAGGACTTATTGGCCAATCAAACAAAGACGGAGGGAGAGAGAGAGGGAGAGGTAGAGGGAGAAGAGAGCAAAGGGAAGCAAATCAAAGCAATGCAATATTATTTAAACTTGTCCATATTGGTGATGTTGACGATGATGAGGACGATGACGACAACGATGATGATGATGATGATGAATGTTGACTGAAGGTGTTATGGAAAGCACCTTTAAATGCATCCGTTTTCCTATTTTTCCAAACTAGAGGGAAATGAGAACAAAATTTTCCAATAATTCAATTTGAAAATGAATGGGGGGAAACAAGAATCAAGTTAACCTTAAGCAAAATATATGGCAAAAGTTAACAAGCTATACGTTCGGATGCTTTTGTCCAGGATGTAGATTTTTTTCTGTTTTTTTTGCCTCGTCCTTGATACAAATTATGATCTCCAACACAGAATTGTGGTATTTCACACAGGATGTGGCATCGTTCCTTTTTTTCATTTCCATTCTAATTGTCTTAGCTTTTGGCATTCTGCTGATTCGCTTCTTTTTCTATTCGCAACCTGCCCTAGAAGGCTATAGCAAAGTTTGAACAATTATTTGTAAATTAACAAATAGAGAGCTTTGAGATGTTTGTTTTGAATGAGAGAGATAATTTTTTTAGAGATCCACATAAAGCGTAGATTTATAAAATATTTTTTTTTCCAAGAAATTAAGGCGCGGATATTTTTACAAGACCTACATAAGGCGTGAATTTTTTAAATAATTTTTTCCTCAACCTATAAAAGACGTGGATTTTTAAAGCAATTTTTTCCTCAACCTATATAAGGCGTGCATTTTTATACCCTTCACCACACTGTGGTACAGGGTATTATGTCTTTGTGTATATGTTTGTAACAGGCAAAAGGAAACAAGATCGACACATGGTTCCTTTTGAGAATATGCATAGAATCGCTGTCTGATTTATGCATGTCCGTCCATCCGTCCGTCTGTCCATGTTAAATTGTAAACAAAGTACAGGTCACATTTATGATTCGATTTGGATGAAATTTGGCACAAGTCACTTATTTGGCAGAAGGACGAACCCTATTAAAAAGATCGGTTCAGATTTAGATTTTCATCCGATTTTACGTAAATGGCGCACCAAAGTCCCTATATATCTTTCGATTTGCACGAAATTTAGCATAGCGTACTGAATAGGGTATAGAATGATGTGTATTTCGAGAAAATCAGTTCAGATTTAGAACTGAATTAAGTCTAGAATGATGTATTTTAAATTTCGTGAAAATCGGTTCAGATTTGGATATAGCTCCCAAGTAGATTTTCGCCCGATTTTAGGTAAATAGTGCACCAAAGTCCCTATATATCATTCGATTTGCACGAAATTTGGCATAGCGTACTGAATTGAGTCTAAAATGATGTTTGTTAAGTTTCCTGAAAATCGGTCCAGATTTTGAAATAGTTCCCATATATATTTCTGTCCGATTTTATGTAAATGGTGCACCAAAGTCCCTATATATCTTTCGATTTGTACGAAATTTGCCATAGGGTACTAAATTGGGTGTAGAATGATGTGTGCCAAGTTTCTAGAAAATCGGTCCAAATTTAGATATAGCTCCCATATATATTTTCGTCCGATTTTATGTAAATGGTGCACCAAAGTCTTTATATATCCTTCGATTTGCACGAAATTTGGCATAACGTACTGAATTGAGTCTAGAATGATGTCTGCCAAGTTTCGTGAAAATCGGTTCTGATTTAGATATAGCTCCCATATATAGTTTCGTCCGATTTTATGTAAATGGTGCACCAAAGTCCCTATGTATCCTTCGATTTGCACAAAATTTGGCATAACGTACTCAATTGAGCCTAGAGTGATGTCAGCCAATTTTCGAGAAAATCGGTCCTGATTTAGATATAGCTCCCACATATAGTTTCGTCCGATTCTATGTAAGTGGTGCACCAAAGTCCCTATGTATCCTTCGATTTGCACGAAATTTGGCATAACGTACTACAGCCTACAGTGGTGTCTGCCAAGTTTCGAGAAAATCGGTCCAGATTTAGATATAGCTCCCTTTTATTATAGATTGATTTTAAATAATTGACGCACCAGGGAACCAAGAACGTTCTGAAATTAGTATAACCTAAGCTGTGACAAGTTTGTTTGAAATCGCTTAATATTTGGATAGAGCTTCAAGTAAATTGGGCATCAAACTCCTCATGTTAGTCAGAATGACATCACATTTTGCACAACGTAGAAAATTGAGCATAGAATAACGTAGTTGCGTTTTCTAGAAGTACAGACATAGCCCAGGGATGACCTATTTATATTTGTTTGATGTCGATTTACATACTTTATGGATAGATCTAGGTAGATTCACATTTAAAAAAATATCACATATTTTATTTCATCCCATTTCATGCTAATAGTCCTGTTTAATATACCCATAGTTGTGAAGGGTATCATATAGTCGGCCCCGTCCGACTTTACTACTTTCCTTACTGGTTTTAATAATTTTTGTTCTCAGCCTATATAAGGCGTAGGTGGGCGTGGAGTGACGTAGGGGATGATAAATACCAAGCAAAGGCTCTGATTGGCTTTAACATGGAGAAGTCCAGGTTTATCTTGGTCCGTGATGCCACCTAGGGTAGCTATTTTCATCACCCGATGAAATAGTGAGCTGATATGTGCCGCGAGTTCACCAATGGGTTGAGGCGTCGGGTTAGTTGCCCACTCTCAGAAAACCCCTCCTTATATGAAAAAGCAACGAAAAAGAAAACCAAACCCCCCAATGTTGACGACCCCCGCATACGTATAAAGGACCACGATCTGCGAATCTGCAGTTGGAGTGTGAGCACGTTGTACAGAACTGGCGCAGTGTTCGCTTTGGCGGATGTACTCAAGAAGTACAAAGCCGATATTATAGCCTAACAGGAAATGCGATGGAAATGGACTGACGTAAGTAAATCAGATGATTACGCCCTGTATTATAGCTGCCATGAAACGAGACATGAATTTGGCTGCGGATTTATGGTTAACAGGAGAATAAAAGACCTTGTCTCCAGATTCACTCCAGTAGATGAGCGAATTGCTATAATCCGTATAAAAGCGAAGTTCTTCTACATCAGTCTTATTTGCGTCCATGCTCCGACGGAAGGCAAAGATGAACAGACCAAAGACATTTTTTTACAAGCGCCTGGAAACAGCATATGAACGCTGCCCTGGCCATGACATTAAAATTCTGCTACGAGATTTTAATGCAACAATCTGAAGGGAAAATATCTTTGGCCCCACCGTCGAAAAATTCAGCCTTCATGAAGAAACATACGACAAAGGCATGAGGTTGATTGACTTCGCGGCAGTAAAAAACATTGTAGTTAGCAGCACCACATTCAAGCATCTCGATATACGCAAGGCCACCTGGATTTCTCCTGATCATGCAACGAGAAGAGAAATCAAATTGATCATGTTGTGATAGACGGACTGCATTCATCCAGTGTATAAGACGTTCTATCGATCCGAGGAGCGAATATCGATTCGGAACACTACCTTGTAGCAGGGTTCGCACCGGTCTTAATGTAGCAGCAATGGTGCGATCTAATGTATCACGGAAACTCAACGTCGAAAAGCTGCAAACACAACAGATAGCCGAGGCCTCCTCCGCTCAACTTACCCAACTGCTTGACGAAAGCACCCCTGGTCCCGATAATAATATAGAAGCACAATGGCAGAGAATTGTCCACTCCCTACAAACTGCAGCAAAAAAACCAGTAAGGAAAGTAGTAAAGTCGGACGGGGCCGACTATATGATACCCTTCACCACTATGGGTATATTAAACAGGACTATTAACATGAAATATATATGGGAGCTATATAGACCGATTTTCTCGAAACTTGGCAGACATCACTCTAGGCTCAATTCAGTACGTTATGCCAAATTTCGTGCAAATCGAAGGATATATAGGGACTTTGGTGCACCATTTATATGAAATCGGACGAAACTATATATGATTTTCACGAAACTTAGCAAATTGCCAAATATCGTGCAAATCGAAAGATATATAAGTACTTTGTGGCACCATTTACATGAAATCGGACGAAACTATATATGGAAGCTATATCTAAATCTGGACCGATTTTCTCGAAACTTGGCAGACATCACTCTAGGCTTAATTCAGTACGATATGCCAAATTTCGTGGAAATCGAAAGATATATAGGGACTTTGGGGCACCATTTATATAAAATCGGACGAAACTATATATGGGAGCTATATCTAAATCAGGACCGATTTTCACGAAACTTGACAGACATCACTCTAGGCTTAATTCAGTACGATATGCCAAATTTCGTGGAAATCGAAAGATATATAGGGACTTTGGGGCACCATTTACATGAAATCGGAGGAAACTGTATATGGGAGGTATATCTAAATCTGAACCGATTTCCTCAAAACTCGGCAGACATCACTCTAGGATCAATTCAGTACGTTATGCCAAATTTCGTGCAAATCGAAAGATATATAGGGACTTTGGGGCACCATTTACATGAAATCGGACGAAACTATATATGGGAGCTATATCTGAATCTGAACCGATTTTCTCAAAACTTGGCAGACATCACTCTAGGCTCAATTCAGTACGTTATGCCAAATTTCGTGCAAATCGAAAGATATATAGGGACTTTGGGGCACCATTTACATGAAATCGGACGAAACTATATATGGGAGCTATATCAAAATCTGGACCGATTTTCACGAAACTTGGCAGACATCATTCTAGACCGAAATGATTAGGCTGTACCAAATTTCGTGCAAATCGAAAGATATATAGGGACTTTGGGGCACTATTTACATGAAATCGGACGAAACTATATATGGGAGCTATATCTAAATCTGGACCGATTTTCATGAAACTTGGCAGACATCATTCTAGACCTAAATGATTAGGCTGTACCAAATTTCGTGCAAATCGAAAGATATATAGGGACCGTTTACATTAAATCGGTTAAATATATATATGGGAGCTATATCTAAATCTGAACCGATTTTTCCCAATTTCAATAGGGTTCGTCCTTGGGCCGAATAAGTGACCTATGCCAAATTTCATCCAATTCGGATCATAAATGCGACCTGTACTTTGTTTACAATTTAACATGGACAGACAGACGGACAGACGGACAGACGGACGGACGGACGGACGGACATGCATAAATCGACTTAAAAAGTGATTCTATGCATATTCTCAAAAGGAACCATGTGTCTATCTCGTTTCCTTTTGCCTGTTACAAACATATGCACAAAGACATAATACCCTGTACCACAGTGTGGTGAAGGGTATAACAATTGGGTACCAAAAACGACCACCAAGAAACCCATGGTACGATCAGGAGTGTCGTAATGCTACTGATGTGAAAAACGCAGCGTATAGGGCAACCCTGCAGACAATAGCAACACGTAATGTGATGGAGAATTATCGGGAGAGAAGGAGAGAGGAGAAGCGTCTTTTCAGAAAAAAAGAAGAAAGAACAAGAAAAACGTGAGCGTGAGCAAATCGAGATGTACAGGAGTCAGAATGAAGTCCGGAAATTTTACCAACGAGTAAAACACCAAACCGAAGGCTTTGGTGCAGGCACATCCCCCTGTAGAGATGAAGAAGGAAACCTGGTGACAGATACAGACAGCGTGTTGAGGATCTGGAAGGAGCATTTTGAAAAGCTTCTGGTATCAAATAGTAGCGGTGAAGAGGATACCCCAGAACCAATAAGAGATGATGGTATAGAGTGTATACCCCCTTGCCAAGATGAGGTCATAAAAGCAATTAATCGGCTCAAGAACAACAAAGCAGCAGGAGCCGATGGGTTACCAGCCGAACTATTCAAGACTGGTGGCCAGATGCTGGTCAGGATCATACACCAGCTGATTAGTACAATTTGTCTAGAGGAATGCATGCACAATGATTGGAACCTCAGCATCCTGTGTCCCGTGCACAAAAAAAGGAGGCAAGACGATATGTGCCAACTATAGAGGAATAAGTCCCCTTCCCATCGCATATAAAGTGCTATCCAGCGTACTGTGTGAACGACAGAAGCCAATGGTCAATGACATTATTGGACCATGCCAATGCGGATTCAGACCTGGCAAATCCACCATTGACCAGATTTTCACTCTGCGCAAAATCCTGGAAAAAAATCCACGAAAAACACATCGACACCTACCACCTATTCGTCGACTATAAAGCCGCATTCGACAGCCCTATGCGCTCAGAGGTGTTTAAAGCCGCATTCGACAGCCCTATCCGTTAAGAGGTGTTTAAGCCTGCAAAATTAATTCGGCTATGCAGGATAACTTTAACTGGCACAAGATCAGCAGTTAAAGTCGGAGAGGACGTCTCGGAGCCCTTTTAATACCGAAAGAGGATTCAGACAAGGTGACAGTTTGTCGTGTGACCTTTTTAACATTCTGCTGGAAAAGGTCATACGAGAGGCAAAGATGAACAGATATGGTATTCTGTACACCAAACAACACATGTTACTCGCCTACGCCGATGACATCGATATAATGGGACGAACATTGCGAGCGGTAACATACACCTTTCAACAAATTGAGAAGGAGCCTGCCAAAGTGGGTCTGGCAGTGAACGGCGAGAAGTCCATGCTGATGGTAGCAACGCGCAAGACGTCCAGTAGTCTCGCACCAACAGTGGAACTTGAGAACTACAGCTTCGAGGTTGTTAAAGATTTTATATACCTTCGTACCGCCATAAATAAAAAGAATGGCATCAGTTTTGAAATTCGGAGAAGGATTGTGATGGCCAACAGATGCTACAATGGTCTGAGCACACAACTCAAAAGCAAGGCCACCTCCCGCCAGACCAAACTCACACTCTACAAGACGTTGATACTACCCTTGCTGTTATATGGATCTGAAGCATGGGTACTTACGCAAGCAGATGATACAGCTCATGAAGTGTTTGAGAGAAAATTTCTCCAAAAGATCTATGGGCCGATCTACGTTGACGGTGAATATCGCCCTCGAATGAACCATGAGCTGTACCAGCTATTCTCGGACATCGGCATTGTTAGACGTATTGAGCTGTAGCGACTACGTTGGCTTTGCCATGTTGTGAGAATGGATGAAGATGTCCCAGCCCAAAAGGCATATAAAAGTGAACCAGCTGATGGTTCAGGTAGAAGGGGAAGGCCACGAATAAGATGGAAAGATCAAGTGGAAGACAACATCGCCGAAAATGGTCTTTCAAATTGGAAAACCTGCGCAAAAGTCCGACGCGCCTGGAAATCTTTTTTAAGCTCGGCTTATGGAACGAAAGTTCTGCCACGAGCCAGCTAAGTAAGTAATATAAGGCGTGGATTTTTTAAACAATTTTTGATTTATTTTGTATTTCTTATATCTCATTTTTTCTTCCCATTAAGTGCCATGTAACACAAAGTCCAAAAGATGAAATGCCAAAGTAATTTACCGAACAGCCAACCATTACTTGGCCCCATCCTTCCCTTCCTTCTCGCTTAATTGCCGAGCAATTTCTTTCAATTTCATGCACTTATCATTCGCATTTACCGTTAATGAAGTTAAAAAATAATTGAAACAAGCCGGCAAAGGAAAGCAGTGAGTAGAGTGAAGCCGACAAGACCCCGCCGTATCGGCAATCGAACATTGCAGTTGGGATAAAGCAACTTCGTAAATATATTTATGGTTATATATTTCGAATTACTTTTTTGTAGCCAAGAATTTCGTTTCGCTTTCTTGTCGAGTGGATATGTAAGTGTTAGTGAGTATGTGTGTGTGTGTTGGTGTGTTCGATGAGGGTCTTAACTTGTGATAATTTATGCTTTGTTCGCACTGCATCATATTTGCACGGATCCAGGCAGAACGAACGACCGAACCGAACCATCACAGGAATTGCCATGGATCCATTTGAGGTTCTGGGATGCATAGCAAAAAACATCGCCATCACCATCACCACCAACAGCAAAAACGAATGCCTTAAATTCGAGTTCATCAATAACACATTACCTGGCTCTGCAAAGAAGCTGCCATCCTGCTTGCTTGTAAATAACATTGAGTACACTTTTGGAAATTGTTGTTGGTGTTGTTTCTTCTTTTCCGTTTCTTTTTTTTTTGTTTTGTTGCCTGCATCATGCTTGGAAATATTGGATATGTTTGCATGCACACACGACGCCGAGCCATGTAAGCATGACCATGGCTATGGAGAGTAGCACAAACACCGATATGGATATGTAGTCGTATTCGTAGTAGTTATGTACATATTTACCTTCACTTGTATGTTTGTTTCCAAAATACAATTTCTTGAATCTTAAACACTTTAAATGGAATAGGAGGAGATGGAGGACAGAAGGTGATCCAAAGGCCAAAGCGAAGGCCTTGGTTCCGTTACAAACATTTTCAGGATGCTAATAAGGCGGGGATTTTTAAAATAATTTATCTCAGGGGCCCCTATAAGGCGTGGATTTTTATACCCTTCACCACACTGTGGTACAGGGTATTATGTCTTTGTGCATATGTTTGTAACAGGCAAAAATAATCGAGATACACCCATGGTTCCTTTTGAGAATATGCATAGAATCACTTTCTGAGTCGATTTACGCATGTCCGTCTGTCCGTCCGTCCGTCCGTCCGACTGTCCATGTTAAATTGTAAACAAAGTACAGGTCGCATTTATGATCCGAATTGGATGAAATTTGGCATAGGTCACTTATTTGGCCCAAGGACGAACCCTATTGAAATTGGGAAAAATCGGTTCAGATTTAGATATAGCTCCCATATATATATTTAACCGATTTAATGTAAACAGTCCCTATATAACTTTCGATTTGCACGAAATTTAGTACAGCCTAATCATTTAGGTCTAGAATGATGTCTGCCAAGTTTCGTGAAAATCGGTCCAGATTTAGATATAGCTCCCATATATAGTTTCGTCCGATTTCATGTAAATGGTGCCCCAAAGTCTCTATATATCTTTCGATTTGCACGAAATTTGGCATAACGTACTGAATTGAGTCTAGAATGGTGTCTGCCCAGTTTCAAGAAAATCGGTCCAGATTTAGATATAGCTCCCATATATAGTTTCGTCCGATTTCATGTAAATGGTGCCCCAAAGTCTCTATATATCTTTCGATTTGCACGAAATTTGGCATAACGTACTGAATTGAGTCTAGAATGGTGTCTGCCCAGTTTCAAGAAAATCGGTCCAGATTTAGATATAGCTCCCATATATAGTTTCGTCCGATTTCATGTAAATGGTGCCCCAAAGTCCCTATATATCCTTCGATTTGCACGAAATTTGGTACAGCCTAATCATTTAGGTCTAGAATGATGTCTGCCAAGCTCCGTGAAAATCGGTCAAGATTTAGATATAGCTACCATATATAGTTTCGTCCGATTTCATGTAAATTGTGACCAAAATCCATATATATCTTTCGATTTGCACGAAATTTGGCATAACGTACTGAATTGAGCCTAGAGTTATGTCTGCCAAGTTTCGTGAAAATCAGTCCAGATTTAGATATAGATCCCATATATAGTTTCGTCCGATTTCATGTAAATTGTGCACCAACATCCATATATATCTTTCGATTTGCCCGAAATTTTGCACAACGTACTGAATTGAGTCTAGAGTGATGTCTGCCAAGTTTCGATAAAATCGGTCCATATTTCTATATAGCTCCCACATATAGTTTCGTCCGATTTCATGTAAATGGTTCACCAAAGTCGCTATATATCTTTCGATTTGCACGAAATTTGGCATAACGTACTGAATTGAGCCTAGAGTGATGTCTGCCTTGTTTCGTGAAAATCGGCCCAGATTTAGATATAGCTCCATTTTATTATAGATTGATTTTATGTAATTGACGCACCAAGGAACCAATAGGAACAAAACGTTCTAAAGTTAGTATAACCTAACCTGTGACAAGTTTGTTTGAAATCGCTTAATATGTGGATATAGCTTACATATATTTTTTCGCCCGATATCAAGCAAATTGGGCATCATACTCCTCATGTTAGTCAGATTGACATCAAATTTTGCACAACGTACAAAATTGAGCATAGAATTACGTAGTTGCGTTTTCTAGAAGTACCTCTACAACCGGATGACCTATTTATATTTGTTTGAAACTCTAGGTAGATTCACATTTAGATAAATACCATATTTTATTTCATCCAACAAGTTTAATGCGTGGATTTCTTAACTGGTTTTAAATAATTTTTTTCAGGGACCTCTACAAGGCGTGGATTCCTTAAATATTTTTTTCAGGGACCTTTACAAGGCCTGGATTTCTAAAATAATTTTTTTCAGGGACCTCTACATGGCCTGGATTTCTTAAATATTTTTTTTCAGGGACCTCTACAAGGCGTGGATTTCTTAAATATTTTTTTTCGGGGACCTCTACAAGGCGTGGATTTCTTAAATAATTTTTTTTCAGGGACCTCTACAAGGCGTGGATTTCTTAAATAATTTTTTTCAGGGACCTCTACAAGGCGTGGATTTCTTAAATAATTTTCTTCAAGGACCTCTACAAGGCGTGGATTTCTTAAATAATTTTTTCAGGGACCTCTACAAGGCGTGGATTTCTTAAATAATTTTTTTTTCAGGGACCTCTACAAGGCGTGGATTTCTTAAATAATTTTTTTCAGGGACCTCTACAAGGCGTGGATTTCTTAAATAATTTTTTTCAGGGACCTCTACAAGGCGTGGATTTCTTAAATAATTTTCTTCAAGGACCTCTACAAGGCGTGGATTCCTCAAATAATTTTTTTCAGGGACCTCTACAAGGCCTGGATTTTCTTCAAAGACCTCTACAAGGCGTGGATTTCTTAAATAATTTTTTTCAGGGACCTCTACAAGGCGTGGATTTCTTAAAAAAAATTTTTTCGGGGACCTCTACAAAGCGTGGATTTCTTCAACAATATTTTTCAAGGACCTCTACAAGGCGTGGATTTCTTAAATAATTTTTTTCAGGGACCTCTACAAGGCGGGTATTTCTTAAATAATTTTTTTAAGGGACTTCTATAAGGCGGGTATTTCTTAAATATACAAGGCGTGGATTTCTTAAGTATTTTTTTCAGGGACCTCTACAAGGCGTGGATTTCTTAAGTATTTTTGTCAAGGACCTCTACAAGGCGTGGATTTCTGAAATAATTTTTTCATGGACCTCCACAAGGCGTGGATTTCAAGGACCTCCAAAAGGCGTGGATTTCAAGGACCTCCAAAAGGCGTGGATTTTAAGGACCTCCACAAGGCGTGGATTTCAAGGACCTCCACAAGGCGTGGATTTCAAGGACCTCCAAAAGGCGTGGATTTTTAGGACCTCCACAAGGCGTGGATTTCAAGGACCTCCACAAGGCGTGGATTTCAAGGACCTCCAAAAGGCGTGGATTTTTAGGACCTCCACAAGGCGTGGATTTCAAGGACCTCCAAAAGGCGTGGATTTTTAGGACCTCCACAAGGCGTGGATTTCAAGGACCTCCACAAGGCGTGGATTTCAAGGACCTCCAAAAGGCGTGGATTTTTAGGACCTCCACAAGGCGTGGATTTCAAGGACCTCCAAAAGGCGTGGATTTTTAGGACCTCCACAAGGTGCGGATTCCTTAAATCATTTTTTTCAAGGGCTTTTAAATAATTTTCCCTCATCCTATATAAGAGGCCTTTTTTACCCTTCCCCTTCACTAGAAAAAAAAAACAAAAAACAACCATTTCACACTCGTAGATTTTAGATCTGCTTATTTGCTCCATATTGCAACAAAGCTGAAGGTTACGTTTTCATTGCTCATGCTGCTGATATTTGGTTTTGGGTTATTTTTTCGTCTAATTTTTTTTTTTTGGCTTCGGTGACTCACTCGCTCACTTACTTACTGATGCAATGAAGGAACCTAACCTAACTTTACTTTACTTTGCTCTATGATGCAATTTTCGAGTAGCATAATTTGTACATAGTCCACGTTTACAAAGTTTACTTCGGTGAAAGGAGTCCCTTTATAGCATCCTCCTGGCGTTTTTTTCTCGAGATCTTCTGAGGCTGCTCATCCTTTTTGGGGGAGGGGGGGACCAAACAGAGAATGGTCCATGAACATCATCACCGAGTATAACCAGAAATGGATGTTTGTTTAAATCGTGTGTGTTATGTTAATGGCTGTGTGTGTGCATGTATACGTGAGGGTGTGTGTGCTCGCAAAGGATCCAGTTAGTGAGTTCGGGCTCCTCTTCATGTATAAAATGCCAGTCGATGTTTGCTGTATCCTTTTTGAAAGTTGATGAGTGGTGTTATTGCTTTTGCACTGTTATATGAGGATGTACTAAGCAAAGCAAGCAAACACACACAGGCGAACACTCACACACACACATACACATGCATATACTCATCCATTTACTAAAGTGTAAGGCAAACATATCTGCAGCTACACAAATGGCTAGGTAGGATAGTAATATCTGTATGTTTCTACTTTACCTTCTACCTCTTAGCTTGATGCATGTTGCATGTTGAGAAGAGAGTGCACACACACACACTCACATGCACTCACACATAATCGTGTAACATAACCAAAAAGCCACTTTGTTCTTAACCACATTTATATGGTTAACATAGCCAGTCGTTGAGTGTTTGGTCGCTTGAATTGCTGGATGGCCAAGAAAGGATGTTGTCCTGGCGGCGGACTATATATCTACTTTGCGGCTCGGTCTGCTTCTGAGCATGAATTATAAGATTCATTTGTTGTTGTTAATATTAAAATGCTTTATACATATTTTAGAAAATATTTTCAAGCTTCGATTATAAAAAAATATTTCCAAAGGTAGCTGGAGAGATTTTTCAGGGTCCTATATAAGGCGTGGATTTATTAAATGTGTTTTTCTGGACTTTTATACGGCCTGGATTTAATATATGATCTTTTCAGGGACCTATATAAGGCCTGGATTTATTAAATGATTTTTTTCAGGGACCTATATGGGGTCTGGATTTGTTAAATTATATTTTCAGGGACCTATATAGGGTCTGGATTTATTAAATGATTTTTTTCAGTAACCTATATAGGGCCTGGATTTATTAAATGATCTTTTCAGGGACCTACATAAGATCTGGATTTATTAAATAATTTTTTTCAACGGCCAACTGAGGCGTGGATTTATTAAATTATATTTTCAGGGCCCTATATAGGGTCTGGATTTATTAAATGATTTTTCGGGGACCTATATAGGGTCTGGATTTATTAAATAATTTTTTCAGGGATTTATATAGGGTCTGGATTTATTAAATGATCTTTTCAGGGACATATATAGGCTCTGGATTAATTAACTGATTTTTTCAGGGACCTATATAGGGTCTGGATTTGTTAAACGATTTTTCAGGGACCTATATAGGGTCTGGATTTATTAAATGATATTTGCGGGGACCTATATAGGGTCTGGATTTATTAATAATATAAGGCGTGGATTTATTACATGTTTTTTAGGGACCTATATAGGGTCTGGATTTATAAAATGATATTTTTC
This sequence comes from Musca vetustissima, assembly GCF_032173495.1. Classification (NCBI taxonomy): domain Eukaryota; kingdom Metazoa; phylum Arthropoda; class Insecta; order Diptera; family Muscidae; genus Musca; species Musca vetustissima. Next base: position 81,250 of record NW_026877641.1, read on the forward strand.
AGGGACCTATATATAGTCTGGATTTATTAAATGATTTTTTCAGGGACCTATATAGGGTCTGGATTTATTAAATGATTTTTTCAGGGACCTATATAGGGTCTGGATTTATTAAATGATTTTTTCAGGCACCTATATAGGGTCTAGATTTATTAAATGATCTTTTCAGGGACCTATATAGGGTCTGGATTTATTAAATGATCTTCTCAGGGACCAATATAGGGTCTGGATCTATTAAATGATTTTTTCAGGGACCTATATAGGGTCTGGATTTATTAAATGATTTTTTCAGGTACCTATATAGGGTCTGGATTTATTAAGTGTTTTTTTTTTCAGGGACCTATATAGGGTCTGGATTTATTAAATGATTTTTTCAGGGACCTATATAAGGCCTGGATTTATTAAATGATCTTTTCAGGTACCTATATAGGGTCTGGATTTATTAAATGATCTTTTCAGGGACCTATATAGGATATGGATTTATTAAATGATCTTTTCAGGGACCTATATAGGGTCTGGATTTATTAAATGACTTTTTCAGGGCCCTATATAGGGTCTGGATTTATTAAATAAACTTTTCAGGGACTTATATAAGGCCTGTATTTATTAAAAGATTTTTTCCTGACCTAACCACTCAATTTCTTAGCTCATGTTTTGATTCCTTAACCTCTTTCCATTCCCCAAATTCTGTTATGTTGACTATGCCCTTAAGCGGCTTTGCTAACCTCAAACTGTTTGCAGAACATCACCACAATCCAATCAAAATATCATCGCATCAATAATTTAAACTGCTCGACAACACACCGAATCTTCCGAAGTTTTCTTCAATTCATTTGCTCTATATGTATATTTTAAAAGCGGTCAAAGGCGGTAGCGTTGTAATATGGTTGTCATTCACTTAGGTTAATGGGAAGGAGGTGAATTTATTCGGTATTTACGGTTACACGTAGTAATGGTAACAAAATGGATGGTAGAGAACCTTTGGGGATCTAGGGAACCCTACATAAGCTTGGAAACCCATGGGTGAACTTGGGATTCCTGGGTGAGTTAGGGATCCCAAGGTGACCTAGGACACCCTGGGTGAGCTAGAGATCCATAGGTGAGATTCGGAACCTTATACAATTTAATCGGTATGTACGGTTACACGTAGTGATGGTAACAAAAAGGATGGTAGAGAATCGTTGGGGAGCTAGGGAAATCTACATTAGCTTGAGAACCGCTGGGTGAGCTAGGCCACCCTAAATAAGCTAGAGAACCCTGGTTGAGCTAGGAAACCCTGGGTGAGCTAGGGATCCCTAGGTGAGCTTGGGAACCCTATACAATTTATTCGGTATGTACGGTTACACGTGGTGATGGTAACAAAGAGAATAGTAGAGAACCTTTGGGGAGCTAGGGAAATCTACATTAGCTGAGAACCGCTGGTTGGGCTAGGAAACCCTGGGTGAGCTAGGGATCCCTAGGTAAGCTTGGGAACCCTATACAATTTATTCGGTATGTACGGTTACACGTAGTGATGGTAGCAAAATGGATGGTAGGGAACCTTTGGGGAGCTAGGGAAATCTACATTAGCTTGAGAACCGCTGGGTGTGATAGGCGACCCTAGATGTGCTAGGGTACCCTGGTTGAGCTAGGGATCCCTAGGTGAGCTTGGGAACCCTATACAATTTATTCGGTATGTACGGTTACACGTGGTGATGGTAACAAAAAGAATGGTAGAGTACCTTTAGGGAGCTAGGGAACCCTACATAAGCTTGGGAACCCCTGGGTGAGCTAGGCGACCCTAAATGAGCTAGGGAACCCGGGGTGAGCTAGGAAACCCTGGGTGAGCTAGGGATCCCTAGGTGAGCTTTGGAACCCTATACAAATTATTTGGTATGTACGGCTACACGTGGTGATGGTAACAAAAAGAATGGTAGAGAACCTTTAGGGAGCTACGGCAATCTACATTAGCTTGAGAGCCGCTGGGTGAGCTAGGCGACCCTAAATGAGCTAGGGAACCCTGGGTGAGCTAGGAAACCCTGGGTGAGCTAGGGATCCCTAGGTGGGCTTGGGAACCCTATACAATTTATTTAGTGATGGTAACAAATAGGATGGTAGAGAACCTTTGGGGAGCTAGGGAAATCTATATTAGCTTGAGAACCGCTGGGTGAGCTAGGCCACCCAGCGGGTACCCTATACAAATTATTCGGTATGTACGGTTACACGTAGTAATGGTAACCAAAATGATGGTAGAGAACCTTTTGGGGATCTAGGGAACTCTACATTAGCTTGAGAACCGCTGTGTGAGCTAGGCCACCCTAGATGAGCTAGAGAACCCTGGTTGAGCTATGAAACCTTGGGTGAGCTAGGGAAACCTAGGTGAGCTTGGGAACCATATACAATTTATTCGGTATGTACGGTTACACGTGGTGATGGTAACAAAGAGAATGGTAGAGAACCTTTGGGGAGCTAGGGAAATCTACATTAGCTTGAGAACCGCTGGGTGAGCTAGGGATCCCTAGGTGAGCTAGGAAACCCTGGGTGACCTAGGGATCTCTAGGTAAGCTTGGGAACCCTATACAATTTATTCGGTATGTACGGTTACACGTAGTGATGGTAGCAAAATGTGTGGTAGAGAACCTTTGGGGAGCTAGGGAAATCTACATTAGCTTGAGAACCGCTGGGTGAGATAGGCGACCCTAGATGAGCTAGGGTATAATAATATAATTTGTTACCATCACTAAATAAATTGTATATGAATCATATACAATTTATTTAGTGATGGTAACAAATAGGATTGGAACGCTGGGTGAGCTAGGGATCCCTAGGTGAGCTAGGAAACCCTGGGTGACCTAGGGATCTCTAGGTAAGCTTGGGAACCCTATACAATTTATTCGGTAAGTACGGTTACACGTAGTGATGGTAGCAAAATGGATGGTAGAGAACCTTTGGGGAGCTAGGGAAATCTAAATTAGCTTGAGAACCGCTGGGTGAGATAGGCGACCCTAGATGAGCTAGGGTACCCTGGTTGAGCTAGGAAACCCTGGGTGAGCTAGGGATGGTATAGAACCTTTGGGGAGCTAGGGAAATCTACATTAGCTTGAGAACCGCTGGGTGAGCTAGGCGACCCTAAATGAGCTAGGGAACCCTGGTTGAGCCAGGAAACCCTGGGTGAGCTAGGGATCCCTAGGTGAGCTTGGGAACCCTGGGTGAGATAGGGAACCCTGGGTGAGATAGGGAAAACTATCTGAGCTAGGGAATCCTAGATGTCTTGGGGAATTTAAGTTGTAGCATACCCTGCAATGTGTAGCATACCCTTACCAATCGTATAGATGCTGCAATTTACAACTACTTTAATTTTATGGCCCTTCATATCCCCGTTTATTGGTTACTTACCAAGTTTGGTGTAATCATCCAAAGAATATCCACCGAACAGAATGTCTTAACTATTCTGTTGACCACAAACTCCGACAACATTGTCGGCGGATGGTGAATACAAGCAATGTGAGCTAGCAAGACTTCATGGGAAGCAACAACGATGTGGCGGCGGGGCAGCCTCTGTGCCTTAACCATTACCAAAATTAAATGCTCTTTCTCAGGATGATGGTTAGCTTTGTTTTCTTTTTGGGTCCAAGAAACTATAAAAACAAATTCCGAACAACTAAAACAGTGGCAGCCATTTAAACTAACCAAAGAAACCGTAAAACAAAAACTGCAGCAAAAGATAAACTTCTAGACATTCTTCTTTTTTTCCGAAAAACAAACCCAAGAAGCAGATTTTTTTTTGGCTTCCAAGGAAAGTAGAAGCTTCGTTGGTAAATACAAGTCAACATCTTTGGGGTTATCTTGGTGGCATCGATGGAGAAGAAGAAAAAAACGAATAAAACAAACACTGGTCTTCTTTTTCGACTTCTAAAGGGGTTCCGTTGGGGGGTGATGCATCGTAACATGGACAAATTGTAACATGTTCAGTGCTTACGATATACAGCTTTGAAATCTTCAAATTCGATTTTTGTTTGTTTTTTACTTCACCCACAGCATTCACTTCGCAGAAGAAGAATTTTGTAACCAATTGAAGTGAATTGAACGGAAATAAGTAAAAAGGGACCTGCCGAGAGAGCGAAAGAGAAAAAAAAATCGGAATGGAAGAAAAAAATCTTAAGCCAATTTTCAATCTTGAAAGTAACTTTTATAGCCACTGGGAATGTTTGTACTCGGGCGATGTGTGTGTGTGTGTGCTAGTGTATGTGTGTGTGTGTTCAAAATACCATTGATGGTCCACTTACTTTAACATAAAGCTAAGTATATGTCCTTCGCATCATCGAAATTCATTCAGGGCCATTCCAATGATGTTATTTGATCAGAATCAATATGAAATTGAGAAAATAAGGAAAGGAGAAGAGAGGAAGGCAGGAAGGGAGGATGCGAAGAAATTGTTTATTTTTATTAGGGAAAATTTTGTTTGGATTAGGTCAGTTGATTTCTCTAATCAGATATCGTAAAAAATGGAGTTTCTGTGAGGCATTTTTCGGTGTAGGAGCTGAGGTGTCCTCAGCTGGCGGATAGAAGATAATGGATGAGGTAGGTTAGGTGATCCGAAGCGAAGTTAGTTCGGAGAGCTTAAGAGTTAATATAGCATTCAGTGATGCCAAAGGATTCCTGCGACACTGAGGATATAATCCGAGCCCAATCTGGGCGCTAAGGATATCTGGCGCTAAGGATATCAAACGAGCCAAAACAGATCTGATGAGTCTCGCCAGAGGTATTTTTGTGGTGTAGAAGCTGAGGCGTCCTCAGCTGGTGGATAGAAGAAAATGGATGAGGTAGGTTAGGTGATCCGAAGCGAATTTAGTTCGGAGAGCTTAATAGTTAATATAGCGTTCAGAGATGCCAAAGGATTCCTGCGATACTGAGGATATAATCCGAGCCCAAGCTGGGCTCTAAGGATATCAGACGAGCATAAACAGCTTTGATGAGTCTCGCCAGAGAAACATTTATATTTGGATCTTGGAAAACCTCTGCTGGTGAATAGAAGTTTATTTTCGAGAGCTTAAGAGTCAATAAGAATTTCGAGATTATAAAGAATTGGATATCAGACTAGCCTAAGCGGAAAAGTTGAAGAGCGCCACAGTGACAGCATTGTATGCTTGGTGGAGAATGTAATTCGTCTTCCGACAAAATGACAGATTTTGAAGTCTAGGTTTATCAGTGAGCCTGAATAAAGCTGGGAACCTAAACAGAGTTCCTGCACATCTAAATCAGCTTTCGAGATTCGCGTAAACTGAGAAGCATTAGGAGATTTGGGGAACTATTAGAAGATGTTCTGCAGTAGGTGTTCCAACAAACTTGAGAAGTCCCGATGAAAGTTATATGCGATTATAAACATCAGGACACTGGAACTTCGATGTTTGATTGCAAAAATCTGGTTTCAGGTGAACTTGTGGAATAAATAAGAGCATAGGAAGCCTTGGTGAAACACTGGTTCTGGGTAAAGCAGGTGAACCTTAGAAGAACTGTTGAATAATAATTGAGGGAAACATGTAGAAAATTAGGTAAGTAGGTGGTTCAGTAGGAACTGATAAATCCCACCTTCGATGCGGAATAAAAATTCAATTGGTGAATCAAAGGTAAACTGGGAAGCATTAAGATATATCGCATAGGTAATACTAATTGACCTAGATTACGAACCAACAGTCTTAGAACTGTTGAGGTGGTAATACATAGTGGGTGATATACTGAGAAGAGCTTTTGAGCTTGAGGTACCTATGGGTGCCACTAAATCCTATGGCAGCCGAATAATTTATGTTATTTTGGGAACTTGAAAACGTAGCAGAATTACTGAATCCTAATTCTAAGGATGTACACCATCTAAACAGAGATATCCTCGGTAAACGTGAGGACAGAATAAACACAGGTTCTGTACCTGAAGTGAAATAAAGAGTTTTCAAGGTTCTTGTACACACAGGGTAAGTCGCTGCTCTGATGAAGGCTGGTATGCCTAATTAAACCCCATGAATATTAGAAAGCTGTTGAATCCTAGCTTTAATAAACATAGAGGGAATCGGGTACCTGGGAAGAATTACAGAACATCTGATGAATCCTAGCTCAATTGTTGAGCAAAGGAAGAAGCATACGGAGATTTGGCGAACTTAATAAAATCTGATGAAAAACTTGAAAGGATTTTGGAAAATACGACATGGTTTCCTTCATTTACCTTACCCGATTTTAGACAGGCTTACTCACCAAATTTTGCCTAGCTAACATAGAGTGCCGCTCGTATAGTTCTCCCGTTCATCTCACTTACAATTCCCTGGTTCATCTAGGGACTTAGGCCTAATATAACTATAAATTCTCAGCGTCTCAAGGTGTCCCCCCAGCTCATTTGACATCGTAAATGATTATATGGAGCACCCCAGTTTCCTAGCTCACCTAATGTGTTCTAGCTCATCTTTAATTCAGATCAGATCATCCCTATCTCCAGTTGTAAAATTTTTTTTCAGGTGGCCTAACTCTTTTTCTGAGCAATGCAATCATCGCTAAGGTTGGGCGCCAATTTTAAGCTACAAGGCATGAAGACAAGATCGGTTTACCAGCTCATCCATAGGATCCCTAACTCATTTACAACTCTCGAGCTCATCTCAATCTCTCTCAATCCCTTGTGGCGCCTAATTTCTTCTATTAATGAGCTAAGCAACCGCAACTTATATTGGTTGTCATTTATGCAATAAAATGTCTGATCGAAACTGATGTTTGGTTCATCTGATCATCTTAAGGTTCCGAAACACACCAAGCCTTCCTGGGTTGTCTAGGGTTCCTTAACTCACAAATGGAACTCTATTGAGTCGATATTTGTGAACTAAGTGCCTATCAATCTGATGCATCAACTGCTATCTAGCTCACCTTAAGGCCCCCAACACACTTACAACTCCTTGGCTCGACCTCACAAATGCCTAAGGCCCCCAACACACTTACAACTCCGTGGCTCGACTAGGGTTCACAAACTCACAAATGCCGTCCAATCTCCGTATCGATTTTATAGCTCAATAATTGAAAAGGTTGGGTATTGAGATAGACATATCTTACTGATATTGGGCGCCAGTTTGTAGCCTAAATTAGCTGCCTGCATCAGCTGCTTCTCTTAAGGTTCGGAAAATCATCAAGCGTTCCCTAATTAACAAATGGCTGAAAATCATCAAGCGTTCCTAAGCTTAACTGAGATATGACGCTCAGTCTCATAAAATATTCCCTAAGGCTCAATAACCTCTTCGATTATTGAGCTAAACTCTCATTGCTGCGATCGGGCGTCTGTTTTGAATTAGAATAGGATGTAGGGACTTTGTTTTTCGAAACTTGCATACGGCTGCCTGCATCATTTAGTTCTATTGTACATGCCGTTTTACGATCGTCTGGCTTATCTAGGTCTCCCTTACTAACAAGTGGTGTCTCGTCCTCTTATGATTTGAGTGTTAGGAAGCCTCTCTAGATTCTGTTTGGTTTCCCATCTCCTCCTAAAGCTCCCTAACCCTCTTACGATCGACTGGCTTATAAGTGGCAACCATTCTAGTCCACTGTTGAACTAGGCAATTTTTACTGAGATTGGGCGCCATTTATGAACAAGAACGTCTGAGAGAAACCTTGACGAGTTATAATTCCCTAGCTTATATATGTTTCTCCAACTCATATGAGGTTATCTAACTCAAATACGAACTAAGTATTAATCAACCTCGACTTGCATTGCGCTAGGCAATCATTATTGACGTTGGGCGCCATTTTTGAACTAGAACGTCTGATGAAACTTCGACGAGTTATAGTTTCCTAGCTTATGTAAGGTTCTCCAGCTCATCTAAGCTTCCCTAGCTTACTTACGCTTCCATGACTCATCTAGGGTTCCTCAGATCAGCTATAATTTGCAGATCCTCATTGCTTAACCTCTTCAAATTGCTTCCATGTACGAGGTGGGAAATCACAGGTCAGTTAGGGTATAATAGGTGCGGTTAGAGAAATGTATTCGAATTGGAATGTAAAAGGTGAGTTCGGAACCTCATGATAAGCAACAATAATCTTTAACATGTAAGGGTATAATAGGAAAGTTCGGAAACTGCAGGTGAGCTAGAGAACCCTAGTTCGGATAAGAGACCTATAGGTGAATTAAAGTATTATATGTGAGATCATGTAGAGTACCCTATCGCCGAATCTTTCGCAGATCCTCATTTTTTTATCATCACTTTGAAATATGTTCATGGATGAGATGGGGAAACATAGGTCAGTTGGAATATGGAAGGTGATTGAGGAACCACATGATAAGCTAAGATAAACGTTGGTGAGATAGACTATCTGGGGAGCCCTAATTGAGTCAGGGAATCGTAAGTGAGATATTGAATCTTAGCTGGAGAGCTGCAGTGAGCTAGGGAACATTAGCTGAGCTGGAGAACCATACACAAGCTGAGGAATTATTGTTCGCCAAGGATGTCCTTAGGCATCCTATTTCATAAATGGCGCCCAATCTTAACGCATAAACAATTCGATAGTGAATTGAACTGATCTGACTGATGTCGTGTTTAAGCATAAACCATTCGGATGGTGACAAAACCTTGCTTGACCATAGTACAATCAATAATTCACCTACAACTCCCTAGCTTATTAGGCGATCTGGGGAGCCCTAGATAAGTCAGAGTATAGTAGGGTTCGGAAAATATGCATAAGCGAGGGAACCTTAGGTGTGCTAAGAACAGGATAGGTTAGTTAGGGTAGACTTAGAGCTAAGGAGTCATTTATGAATTAGGAAGACTAATGGAAACCTTAGCGAACTATAGTCCCTTAGATCTTATATAGGTTTCCGCAGCTCATGAAGAGTACTCTAGTTCGCTCATGATCTTATGGCTTATCTGGGAAACCGATGGTATACTTGGGAACCCTAGGTGTGTTGTTGACTTATGGTACTATGACAAGGGTTTGCAAGTATCTTAACTGTTCATTTCATCATCTAGTACATTATGCTTGGAAACTTCCCCAAGTGGCGCCCAACCTCGCCAATTATGAACCTGCCTAATCATTACTACGATTGGGCGCCATTTGTCAATTACGAAGTGATTTATGAACTAGGAAAACTAAGGGAAACCTTAGCGAACTATAGTTCCTTAGATTTTATATAGGATTCCCCAGCTCATCAAGAGTACCCTAGGTCGTTTACGATCCCATGGCTTATCTGGGAAACTGATGGTATGCTAGGGAACCCTAGGTGTGTTGTTGACTAATGGTACCAAGGCAAGGGTTTGCAAGTTTCTTAACTGTTCATTTAATCATCTAGAACATTATGCTTGGAAACCTCCCCAAGTGGCGCCCAACCTCGCCAATTATGAACTTGCCTAATCATTACTAAGATTGGGTGCCATTTGTCTAGCTTATTAGGCGATCTGAAGAGCCCTAGATAAGTCAGAGTATAGTAGGGTTCGGAAAATGTGGATAAGTTAGGGAACCTTAGGTGTGCTAAGAACAGGGTAGGTTAGTTAGAGTAGAGTTAGAGCTATGGAGTCATTTCTGAACTAGGAAGACTAAGGGAAACCTTAGCGAACTAAAGTTCCTTAGAGTTTATATTGGGTTCCGCAGCTCATGAAGAGTACTCTAGGTCGCTCATGATCTTATGGCTTATCTGGGAAACCGATGGTATACTAGGGAACCCTAGGTGTGTTGTTGACTTATGGTACTATGGCAAGGCTTTGAAAGTACCTTAACTGTTCATTTCATCATTTAGAACATTATGCTTGGAAACCTCCCCAAGTGGCGCCCAACCTCGCCAATTATGAACTTGCTAATCATTACCATTTGTGAATTACGAAGTGATTTATGAACTAGGAAGACTAAGGGAAACCTTAGCGAACTATAGTTCCTTAGATTTTATATAGGGTTTCCCAGCTCATCAAGAGTACCCTAGATCGTTTACGATCCCATGGCTTATCTGGGAAACTGATGGTATGCTAGGGAACCTTAGGTGAGTTGTTGACTTATGGTACTATGGCAAGGGTTTGCAGGTATCTCAATTGTTCATGCGCTCGCCAGGACATCATCAGGTCAGTTTATTACATCATCTATAATCGTATGTTTGGAAACCCGTCCAGGTGGCGCCCAACCTAGCCAATTATTAAGCTGCGCAATTATTACTAAGATTGGGCGCCATTTGTGAACTACGAAGACTGATAGAAATCTTATGTTTGAATCATGGCTTATTTAGGGCTCTCCCAGATTGGGCGCCATTTGTGAACTACGAAGTCTTAAAGAAATCTTATGTTTGAATCATGGCTTATCTAGGGCTCTCCCTGATCGCCTAATCTTTCGCAGAGGTCTTCAATAATTCTCCACTTTTAAATACATGTAATTTAAAATATCTGCGACTCAACTCCCAATTCCGCTTCTTCGTGATGGTGGTGTTGGTGTCGATACCAAGCCGATTACATTACATTGTAATGACAGTATCTCATTCATTGTATTGGCGTATAAAAATTTGTAGTTTCAGTTGTGTTCGTGGAATCCCAAGCTCTCTTAAGCGGTTTTATTTTTCGCTTGAATATCTAAAACATCAGCTACAAGTTACAGGCTCGGGGGAAAATCTGAAAAAATAGGTTACGCATTTTCTTCTTCATTGCTGGCCCAGCAACAACAACGACGAACAAATACAGATTAACAGTACTCAACAGAGCAATCATGATGAAAGTTTCTATGGCCCCGTGGAATAACAATAGCAATAACAACAACGCGAGCATCGATGGAAAACCCGCAAGAATAAAAAAGCTATCACGAAGTGAGCATGAAAGAAACATCGAAGACACAAACTAAAGAGGAAAAAAGTCAGTAAGTAAACATATTCTTGCCGCTAAAGCCCAAACAAATTCGGTGGAAAATAACAAAAACAACAACAGCAAATTTACACCAAGCTCCACTAAAAATTTTGAAAGATGAAGAAGAAGCGGAGGAAAAAAATAAGCAATAATATTAAGCAGGGAGGATGGTAGTATTTTGGCACAAATCGGGAGAAAAAACAACGAAGATGCAGCTCTTGAAACCACAACACAAAGCCAAGGAAACCCTGAAGCAAGAGGTACCCGCAGAAGAGGAGGGTACCTAAGAGAAGCAGGATGAGAACGGGTAGGTGCAAGGAGAAGTGAATGCTATTCGAGATAAACCACTGCAGTTTTAGGCAGTCACACTCCACCAATGGTGGTGAAAAAAAAACGGCAAACGGAAGTAATTGCAAAAGAATTACTCGTACATGACAAGCACAGGATACCATAAAGGAAGATGGAGCGGCAACAGCAGTGCACACCCGGCAAATCAGCTTAAGCAGGAATTGCACGAAAAAAACCAAAAAAAAAAAAAAAAATCGAAAAAACACGAAAACATTGTCCTGCAGTTGTTGACTGGTTAAAGGCAATCCAGTTGGGGTAGTAAGGGATTGCAGGAACTGTTGTTTTGGGTTATCACGTAGTTGGAACTTCGTTTGAGTATTTCTTCGTTTTTGGTTTGCCTTTAGATCGGTCTCCCAGGAATTTGAATATTCCGGTGTTCCTGTTTGTTTTTGTTGGTTTGGCTTTGGCTTAATTTTACACTGCTGTCATAAACATGTGAATTGTTTTGTCACGATTTGTTCCTATCCTTTCGGGACTTTATTTGATTCCCCGTTTTTTTTTTTGTGAAGCCACGATATTGAGTCCAAAAAAGGGAAATGACATGCATAACAATTAGCCCAGGCATCCAATTGGCCATTACAGATGGTTGTTTTTTCTTCTCCTTTATGATGGACTTTGATAGCTAATGAAGCATGGCAGGATGAACTTACTGTAAAAGAGCAAAAAAGTCGGAATGTGAATAACAATTATGCAGAAAAAGAAATGATACCGTTGTTGATCTTGTGGTACTCTGATTAGGCAAAGGCTGGTCAGTATTCGAATTGTTCATGATTTGAGATTGGGCGCCATTTATGAACTAGGAAGCCTAAGGACATCCTTGGCAAACTATAATTCAGCAGGTTATATATGGTTCCACAACTCAGCTAGGGTTTCATAGCTCACTACAGCTCTCCAGCTAAGAATCCCTAGCTCACTTACTCCACCCTGACTTATTTAGGGCTCCCAGATAATAAGTTAGGAAGCTTTAGGTGAATAGTTGACTTATGGTACTCTGGTCAAGCAAGGGTTTCTCAGCATCCGAATGGTTTATACATTCAACAGGGTATCAGTCATGTCATTTAATTTCATCAAGGGAGCCTGAGGAAAACCTTGGCGAACTTAAATTCTCTAGATTATATAGGTTGTCAGCTCAGCTAAAGTTGACTAGGTCATTGCAGTTCTTAAGCCAGCTCACTTACTATACCCTGACGTATGTAGGGCTCCCCAGATCGCCTAATAAGCCCGAGGTGAATTGTTTATATATGGTTCTCCAGTTCAGCTAAGGTTCCCTAAGTCATTGCCTGATTTATCTAGGGCTCCTCAGATCGCCTGATAAGATGGTACTCTGGTCAAGCAAGGGTATGTGAGTATTCACTTTCACCAGGGCATCTGTCAGGTCAGTTCATTTCACCAACGAATTTTTTATGCGTTGAGATTGGGCGCCATTTATAAACTATGGAGCCTGGGAAAAATCTTGGCGAAGTTAAATTCGCCAGCTTAGCTAAGGTTCTCCTTGGTTGAGCTCATTTTAAAATCTAGAATCTAAGTGTTTCCCTAGCTCATATTCTCTTTCCTTGTTCATGGAAGACTCAACGGCTCCCAATATCACACAAGGCTCCTCAGATGTTTTTTTTTTACTAAATGTAAGGGCTATCTATGTCTCCCTTTTTTGGGCGCCACAAACTTCTATTAGTGAGCTAGGCAATCATTACTGAGATTGTGTGCCACATATGAACTAGGTAACCGTAAAAAAACCTTATGTTTGAAAACCTCCCCAAGTGGCGCCCAACCTCGCCAATTATTAAGCTGCGTAATTATTACTGAGATTTAGAAACCTTTTGTTGGCAAGGCTTTCTAGCTTATGATAGGTTCACCTGTTCATCCTAAGGTTATGAAACTCATATAAGGCTTCCTGGCTCATTTAGGGTTTCATAAATCACATCCGATATCTATTATTGAGCTAGGCATTTATTAATGAGATTGGGTTCGTTTGTGAATTACGTTTAACAGCACTTCCTAAGGTTCCCAATATCACATATTATACCCGAACTCATCTAGGGTTCTATGATCCACCCAAGTGGCGCCCAACGTCTAGCCAATGTTGATCTAGGTATTAATTAATGTGATTTGGCGCCATTTGAGAATTAGTAAGCCGGCTAGAAACCTTTAGTTTGGAAGCCTCTCAGGTCAGTGGTTGGTTTCCAAAATCACATAGGGCTCATCTAGGGTTCTCTAACTAACAAGTGGCGCCCAACCTCGTCTATTATTGAGCTAGACAATCATATCTGAGAATGGGCGCTATTTGCGAACAAGCTATAACAGCTCTAACGTTCAGCAGCTCTAACGAACGTTCCCTATATCAAATGTGTTCCCCCTGGATCATCTAGGGTTCTCTAACTCACAAGTGGCGCTCAATGTCTAGACAATATAGACCTAAGTATTCATTAATGATATTGAGCGCCATTTGTGAACTACGTAGCTGATAGAAATAGTGTGTGGAAAACCTGTCTGGTTTGTTTTACCTGCTCGTCCTAAGGTTATCAAACTCGCATAAAGCTCATCAAGGGTTCTCGAAGAAAAAAGTGGCACTCAACTTTAGTTATTATTGAGCTAGACAATGGTTGCTTAGATTGGAAGCTTGAGAGAAAATTTTGCTTATATATACGGATCTCCAGCCCTTCAAATGATCCCTGCCTCATTTACGACTCCCCAGATCGCCTAATATTTTGCAGAGCCCCATTATTTCACCTATTTAGGGTATATTAGGTAAGCTAAGGCAACTTTATGTTACATGGGGTGTGAAAAAGCCCAGATAAGCTAAGGTAAACCTTGGCGAATTAGAATATTTGGCATTGAAAATGGGATATATCGGTTCACGTTTAGGTATAGCCCCCATATCACTGTTTGACGATTTGTGCCACGTTTTTTAACAGAATATGCTGTAATTTGGTATTTTGGCCTGATCCACTTTTTAGGATAGACCCAATATAACGGTAACCGCCCAATATTCGGTATTAGTCCCCATATAACAGTACCCTCCTTTATTCGGTAATTAATTAATCATTATTCGGTATTTTGGGGATCTGGAGCTAATTTTTGAACCAAATTGGCTATAATTAGATATTTTGGTTTGACAATGTGTCACAAATCTTCCCACCAAAAATTATGGGTCTTGGTCCACATTTTGGGAGAGCCCCCATATAACAATACCTCCCAAATTTCTGTATTATGGGGTGTTTGAGCACGTTTTTCAACCGAATAAGCTGTAATTTGTTATTTAGAGTTTCCACTAACTAGAAATAATCGTAGGTTCCTTATAACGGTACCCCCTCATAATTCGGTATTTTGGTATTTCGGTATTTTTCGGGATAGCTCCCCTATAACGCTACTCCAAATAATGCGGTATTTTGCAGAGCTTGGGATCGTTTTTGAACCGAATTGGTTGTAAATAGGTATTTTGAATTCACAATGGGTAGCAAATCTTCCTTTCAAAAATTATCGATATCGATCTATTTTTAAGGGTAGACCCCATATAACGGTTCCCTCAAATATTCTGTATTTTCTGGTGCTTGAGCACGTTTTTTAGCCGAATAGGCTATCATTTGGTATTTTGATTTCGAATTGGGTGGTAAATATTCCTGTCAAAAATTATCGGTATTGGTCCACTTTTAGGGATAGCTCCCATATGACGGCATCTCAAAAATGTCGGTATTTTGGGAAGATTGAGGACGCAATGCAACCACATAGGCTGTAATTTGGTATCCAGTATACACACTGGATAGCAAATCTCCCCACAAAAAATGATCGATATCGGTCTACTTTTTAAGAGAGCACACATTCACCAAAAATTAAAACAACAACAACACCAAACACACCGCACAATTTGTTTTTTGTTTTGCCAATCAAATAAAAATTCATATAAACTTCTTAATTAAATGCAACTTAATGGAGTATGAAAAATAGCATACACATATTTATAAAAACACACACATATTGCATTGTTGGGTTCAACCCATTTTTATTTATTCTATAACTTGTGGATATTTTATGATCAAAAGTTTATTAATAAATGTGATGACTTTCCTGTTTTGTGTTTTCCTGGTGTTGTTGTTGTCGTCGATGGCTGTTTGTTGTGTTATTGGTGTTGTTGTTGCTGTTTGTTTCCCGGTCGGTTTCACTTTGGGGAAATTGTAGTGGATTGCCATAAATTTAATATGATTTACAATCATCATCATCAAGAGGAACATCGACATCATCATCAACGTGGGCCGTGGGTATTCGCAACCACATCATAAACATTCTGGTGAAATAAAGGCCGTGAGGGCGAGGGAGGGAGAGAGGACAGAGAAAGGCGTGATAGCTATTGATGTTATGAAAAAGAGGTGGAATTTCCAGCAAAACATGTAAAAAAACAATAACAACTAGGGAGGATATTATTGATTATTCAAGGATAGTGATGAACATATTGTTTATGGAACAGACACGCACACACAAACACACACACACACCCTCAACACCAACAAAAAACACAATTGATGAGCTGTGAAACAATATGTTCAGCAATTTATGTTGGCTATTAAACAAAATATGTTTTTTTGTCGTTGTTGCTGTTTAAAAAAAGGTGGATAATTTATACAGGTTTCGATTTTGTTGTGAAAAAAAGATAATTTATTTATATGGGGTCAACAAAAAAATGAGAGGAGATGAGAAAGTATTTTTATAGAGGAAAAAGTCATAGAGTCGGAACATTTTTTTTCTTTAAAAAATCACAACTAATGTAGGCCTCTGAAAAAAATATTTTAATATATATATATATATATATATATATATGGGAGCTATATCCAAATTTGGACCGATTTTCACAAAACTTGGCAGACATCATTCTAGGCTCAATTCAGTATGTTATGCCGAATTTCGTGCACATCGAAAGATATTTAGGGACATTGGTGCACCAATTACATAAAATCGGACGAAAATATATATGGGAGCTATATCTAAATCTGAACCGATGTTCAAGAAACTTAGCGCACATCATTCTAGTCTTAATTTAGTACGCTGTGCCAAATTTCGTGCAAATCGAAATATATATGTGTAATTCAGTGCACCATTTACATAAAATTGGACGAAAATTTATATATTGGAGCTATATCCAAATTTGGACCGATTTTCACGAAACTTGGCACACATCATTCTAGGCTCAATTCAGTACGAAATGCCAAATTTCGTGCAAATCGAAAGATATTTAGGGACTTTGGTGCACCATTTACATGAAATCGGACGAAACTATATATGTGAGCTATATCTAAATCTGGATCGATTTTCTCGAAACTTGGCAGACATCACTCCAGGCTCCACTAAGTACGTTATGCTAAATTTCGTGAAAATTGAAGGATATATAGGGACTTTGGTGCACCATTTACATGAAATCAGACGAAAATATATATGGGAGCTATAGCTAAATCTGAACCGATTTTCTCGAAACTTGGCAGACATCACTCTAGGCTCAATTCAGTACGTTACGCCAAATTTCGTGCAAATCGAAAGATATATAAGGACTTTGGTGCACCATTTACATGAAATCGGACGAAATTATATATGTTAGCTATATCTAAATCTGGCCCGATTTTTTCGAACCTTGGCAGACATCATACTAGGCTCAATGCAGTACGTTATACCAATTTTCGTGCAAATCGACAGATATGTAGGGTCTTAGTGCACCATTTACCTTAAATCGGACGAAAATATATATGGGAGCTATATCAAAATCTGAACCGATTTTTCCCAATTTCAATAGGGTTCGTCCTTGGGCCAAACAATTGAGCTGTGCCAAATTTCATCCAAATCGGAATATAAATGCGACCTGTATTTGTTTACAATTTAACACCAACAGACCGACAGACGGACGGACGGACATGCATAAATCGACTCAGAAAGTGATTCTATGCATATTCTCAAAAGTAACTATGGGTCTATCTCGTTTCCTTTTGTCTGTTACAAACATATGCACAAAGACATAGTACCCTGTTCCACAGTGTGGTGAAGGGTATAAAAATTATTTAAAAATCCACGCCTTATGTACTTACTTACTTAGCTGGCTTGTTACAGAACTTTCGTTCCATAAGCCGAGCTTAGAAAAGATTTCCAGGCGCGTCGGTCTTTTGCGCAGTTTTTCCAATTTTCTCTCAAACACCCCAAGAGCTGCCTCATCTGCTTGCGTTAGTACACATGCTTCTGATCCATATAGTAACACGGGAAGTATCAGCGTCTTTTAAAGAGTGAGTTTGGTCTGACGGGACGTGGCCTTGTTTCTAAACTTGTTACTTAGACCATAGTAGCATCGGTTGGCCATCACTATGCTTCTCCGAATTTCAAAACGGATGTCATTCGTTTTGTTTATGGCGGTACCAAGGTATATAAAAACTTTAACTACCTCGAAGCTGTAGTTCTCAAGTTCCACCGTCGGTCCGAGTCTACTGGACGTCTTGCGCGTTGATACCATCAGCTTGGTCTTCTCGCCGTTTACTGCCAGATCCACTTTGGAAGACTCCCTCTCAATTTGTTCAATGGTGGCTGTTACCGCTCGCAATGTTCGACCCATTATATCGATGTCATCGGCGTAGGCGAGTAACTGTTGATGTTTGGTGTACAGAGTGCCATTTATGTTCACCTTTACCTCTCGTATGACCTTTTCCAGCAAGATGTTAAAAGGATCACACGACAAACTGTCAACTTGTCTGAATCCTCGTTCGGTATTAAAGGGCTCCGATAGGTCCTTTCTGACTTTAACTGCTGATCTTGTGTCAGTTAAAGTTATCCTGCATAGCCGTATTAATTTTGCAGGAATGCCAAACGTAGACATGACTTTATACACCTCTGAATGGATAGGGTTGTCGAATGCGGCTTTATAGTCGGCGAATAGGTGGTATGTGTCGATGTGTTTTTCGTGTGGTTATTCCAGGATTTGGCGCAGAGTGAAAATCTGGTCAATGGTGAATTTGCCGGGTCTGAAGCCGCATTGTTATACTCCAATAATGCCATTGACCATTGGCTTCAGTCGTTCACACAGCACACTGGATAGCACTTTATATCCGATGGGAAGGAGACTTATTCCTCTATAGTTGGCACATATCGCCTTGTCTCCTTGTTTGTGTACGGGACACAGGATGCTGAGGTTCCAATCATTGGACATATATTCTTCTAGCCAAATTGTACTAATCAGCTGGTGCATGCTTCTTACCAGCATCAGACCACCAGTCTTGAATAATTCGGCTTGTAACCCATCGGCACCTGCGGTTTTATTATTCTTCAGCCGATTGATTGTTATTCTGACCTCATCTTGGCTAGGTGGTATACGCTCTATACCGTCATCTATTATTGGTTCTGGGGTATCCTCTCCACCGCTACTATTTGATACCAGAAGTTTTTCAAAATGCTCCTTCCAGATCCTCAGCACGCTGTCTTTATCTGTCACCAGGTTTCCTTCTTCATCTCTACAGGAGGATGTGCCTGCACCAAAGACTTCGGTTTGGTGTTTTACCTGTTGGTAGAATTTTCGGTCTTCATTCTGACTCCTGTACATCTCGATTTGCTCACGCTCACTTTTTTCTTGTTCTTTCTTCTTTTTTCTGAAAATACGTTTCTCCTCTCTCTCCTTTTCTCCCGATAGTTCTGCATCGCATTACGTGTTGATACTGTCCGCAGGGTTGCCCTATACGCTGCGTTTTTCATATCAGTAGCATTACGACACTCCGGATCGTACCACGGATTTCTTGATGGTGGTCTTTGGTACCCAAGTGTTGCTTTTGCTGCAGTTTGTAGGATGGCGGAGAGGATAATAGGTACCAAGCAACGGCTCTGATTGGCTTTAACATGGTGAAGTCCAGGCTTATCTTGGTCCCTCTTCCATCTCAATTGTGGACACTGACCTCCCTGTGGTGCCTCCTGGGGTGGCTATTTTCATCACCCGTTAAAATAGTGAGCTAATATGTGCCGCGAGTTCACCCATAAAGACTATAAAAAATGGATTTAGGCATCGGGTTAGTTGCCCACACCCGGAAAACCCCTCCTAATATGAAAAAGCAAAGAAAAAGAAAACCAAACCCTAATGTTGACGACCCCCGCAAACGTATAAAGAACCACGATCTGCGAATATGCACTGGAATGTGCGCACGTTGTACAGAACAGGCGCAGTATTCGCTTTGGCGGATGTACTCAAGAAGTACAAATCCGATATTATTGCCTAACAGGAAATGCGATGGAAAGGGACTGGCGTAAGTAAATCAGATGATTACGCTCTGTATTATAGCTGCCATGAAACGAGACGTGAATTTTGCGATTTATGGTTAACAGGAGAATAAAAGACCACGTCTCCAGATTCACTCCAGTAGATGAGCGAATTGCTCTAATCCGTATAAAGGCGAAGTTCTTCTAAATCAGTCTCATTTGCGCCGATGCTCCGACCGAAGATAAAGATGAGCAGACCAAAGACATGTTTTTCGAGCGCCTAGAAATACCATATGTTCGTTGCCCTGGCTATGGCATTAAAATTCTGGTAGGAGATTTTATTGCAATAATCGGAAGGGAAAATATATTTGCCCCCAGCGTCGGAAAATTCAGCCTCCATGAAGAAACATCCGACAACGGCATGAGGTTTATTGACTTCGCGGCAGCAAAAAACATGGTAGTTAGCAGCACCAGATTCAAGCATCTCGATATACACAAGGCCACTTGGATTTCTCCCGATCGAACAACGAAAAATCAAATCGATCATGTTGTGATAGACGGAAGGTATTCATCCAGTGTTTTAGACGTCCGATCGATCCGGGGAGTGAATATCGATTCGAACCATTACCTTGTGGCAGCCAAGGTACACACCCGTCTTAATGTAGCAGCAAAGGTGCGATCTAACGCAACACGGAAATTTGACGTCGAAAAGCTGCAAACACAGCATGTAGCAGAGGCCTACTCCGCTCAACTTACCCAACTGCTTGACGAAAGCACCCCTCGTCCCGATAATAATATAGAAGCACTGTGGCGAAGAATTGCCCACTCCCCAAAGCCTTATGTAGGTTAGGAATAAATCGTTTAAAAAATACACGCCTTAGGTAGGCTGAGGATTTTTTTTAAGTCCACGCCTTAGGTAGGCTGAGGATTTTTTTTAAGTCCACGCCTTATGTAGGTCTCTGAAAAAAACTATGTTAAAAATACCCCCCAAAATATTACTTTAAAATCCCTATTTGCTTCTGATTATTCCCTTTGATAGCTTACCCTGTATATCAATGCCTGTGACCGGTCAACTGAATATATCCAACCATGCAGATTCTTCTTCTTCTTCTTTGGACCACATTAGGAATTTCAAATTTATTTCGAATTTGATATTCACCATGCCAAAAAAAAAAAAACCGGCAACAAAAACAGAAAAATGCAGTAAATGCATTTCGGTTGCAGGGAAATCTAAATTACAACATGCCACCCCACCATTGCCACCCACCAAAAAAAACTGTAGCCTCTGATGTTCCAGCAAATGGCGTTCGGCTACCCGCTAAAAACTCATTAGATTTGTGTAGAGACACCAAATCGCATTAAACAACCATAAAAATGGGTTTCTGTTGAAAGCATCGCCATTTTTCCGTTACGACAAAACAGGTGGATGGATTGACAATAATAACAGACGCACACACACACACAGGCATACTCATCCTATCACATGCCACGCATGTTACACATGCTTCGCAGTGAGTGCATTGCGTATAAGCACACCACTGGCATTGAATAGATTTACTTTGGTGTAGTGACTTAATTTTTCGAGTACCATCAGCGTGCCTCCCTCTTCACCATCCACGGCATACCCCTCGCCCTGACTGGCAGGTAGGTACATGGCTACCTTCCATTGTGGCTGCTTTTAAAGGTATGCTTTATTGTTCTCCTCTCCTCTAATCTGCTTCTCTGCTATCCTGAGTGCAATGGCAATATTGACAATGATTTTTACCAAAAAGGAATCAATGGGGTAAAATTGCTTTGAGGTTGTTTTTTGTTTTGGTGGGGGGGAGGACAAGGGTACGTGTGGGGGAAAGGTATGCCTTAAAAGCCCTATTTGGTCCAGCACAGAGAATGAACATTTTTAATAGAGATAACTTCATTTGTTTGCAGAGTGCCAGTACGGCGAACGAATGTGGTGGAACAGAAGGAAAGGGGAGAGGATAGAGGGGGGAGGGTATTTTTTGTCCACTTTTATCCGTTGAATGCACTCTCATACATCGTTGCATGCCGGGCGATGCATTGTATCAGGGAATTCATTAGATTTTCTACGACAGTGGTAGGCGAGGCAAAACCATGCGCCACCTTCAATATAACCATGAAGGAGGCAGGAGTTTTAAAAATTGGGGCCTAAGTAAGGACAAATTAAATTATCCGGTCCATGAAAATTATTTTAAAAATCTACACAAATCCACGCCTTATGAGGTCTATGACAAAAATTATTTTAAAAATCTACACCAAAAATTATGTTAAAAATCCACGCCTAATGTAGGTCTCTGAAAAAAATATGTTAAAAATCAAAGCCTTATGTAGGTTTCGGAAAAAGAATTTTAAAAATCCGCGCCTAAGAAAAATAATTTTAACCAGTAAGGAAAATAGTAATATCGGACTGGGCCGACTATATAATACCCTTTCCTATTTTGGGTATATTCTACATATGTCTCCTAACAGACTCCGACTTTTCGAAAGAACATTGGCATCAAATTGAACGAACTTGAATATAAGATCTTTATGCCTTTCAGGACCCTATGCAGAACTTTATTTCATTGAACCGATTTTCACGGACGTAATATATATGAGAGCTATATCTAAATCTGGAACGATTTTCACGAAGCTTATCGCACATCATTCTACGCTATTCCAAATTTCGTGCATATCGAAAGATATATAGGGACTTTGGTACACCAAAACTATATATGGGAGCTATATCTAAATCTGGACCGATTTCCATGAAACTTGGCAAACATCACTCTAGGCTCAATTCAGTACGTCATGCCAAATTTCGTGCAAATGGAAAGATATATAGGGACATTGATGTAGTTTTTACATAAAATCGGATGAAAATATATATGGGAGCTATATCTAAATTTGAACCGATTTTCACGAAACTTAGCACACATCATTCTAGACTTAATGCAGTACGCTGTGCCAAGTTTCGTGCAAATCGAAAGATATTTAGGAGCTTTGGTGCACCATTTACCCTAAATCGGACGAAAATATATATGGGAGCTATATCTAAATCTGAACCGATTTTCACGAAACATGGCAGACGTTACTCTAGGCTCAATTCAGTACGTCATGCCAAATTTCGTGCAAATCGAAAGATATATAGGGACTTTGGTGCTGATATCTAATTTAGATTTGAAACTTGCACACATCATTTTGCCTAAATGCCAAAATTCGTGCAAATCGAAAGATATATTGGGACATTGGTGTAGCATTTCCATAAAATCGGATGAAAATATATATGGGAGCTATATCTAAATCTGAACCGATTTTCACGAAACTTAGCACACATCGTTCTAAAATTATTCCAATTTGCTATGCCAAGTGTCGTGCAAATCGAAGGATATATGGGGACTTTGTTGCACTATTTACCTAAAATCGGACGAAAATGTAAGGGAACTATATCTAAATCTGAACCGATTTTCACGAAACTTAGCACACGTCTTTCTACACTTAATTCAGTACGCTGTGCCAAATTTCGTGCAAATCGAAATATATACAGGTACATTGGTGTAGCATTTACATAAAATCGGACGAAGATAAATATGGGAGCTATATCTAAATCTGAACCGATTTCCACGAAACTTACACACATCATTTTAGACCTAATTCAGTACGCTATGCCAAATTTCGTGCAAATCGAAAGTTATATAGGAACTTTGGAGTGCTATTTACCGGAAATCGGACGAAAATATAATGGGAGCTATATCTAATTCTGAACCGATTTTCACGAAATTTAACATACATCCTTCTTGACTTAATTCAAAACGCTATGCCAAATTCAGTGCAAATCGAAAGATATATTTGCACTTTGGGGCACCATTTATCTTAAATCGGACGAAAATATGTACAAGAACTATATCTAAATCTGAACCGATTCTCTCTAAATTTAACATACATCATGCTGGACTTAATTTAGTATGCTATGCCAAATTTCGTGCAAATCGAAAGATATTTAGGACCTTTGGTGCACCACTTACCTTAAAGCGGATATATCTAAAACTGAACAGATTTTCACGAAACTTTGCACACATCATTCTAGACTCAATGCAGTACACTATGCCAAATTTCGCACAAATCGAATGATTTATAGGGATTTTGGTACACCATTTACCTTAAATCGGATGAAAATATATATGGGAGCTATATCTAAATCTGAACCGATTTTCACGATACTTAACACACATCATTCTAGACCTAATTCAGTGCACTGTGCCAAATTTCGTGCAAATCGAAAGATATATAGGGACTTTGATGTAGCATTTACATAAAATCGGATGAAAATATCTAAATCTATATCTAAATCTGAACCGATTTTCACGAAACTTAGCACACATCCTTCTAGGCTCAATTCAGTACGCTGTGCAAAATTTTGTGCAAATCGAAAGATATTTAGGGACTTTGGTGCACCATTTACCCAAAATCGGACGAAAATATATATGGGAGCTATATCTAAATCTTAACCGATTTTTCCCAATTTCAATAGGGTTCGTCCTTTGGCCAAATTAGTGACTTGTGTCAAATTTCATCCAAATCTGATCATAAATGCGACCTATACATTGTTTACAATTTACCATGGGCAGACAGACGGACGGTCGGACATGCATAATTCGACTCAGAAAGTGATTCTATGCATATTCTCAAAAGGAACCATGTGTCTATCTCGTTTCCTTTTGCCTGATACAAATATATGTACAAAGACATTATACCCTGTACCTCAGTGTGGTGAAGGGTATAAAAATCCTCGCCTTATGTAGGTGGAGAAAAAAATTATTTTAAAAATCCACGCCATATGTAAGAGCCTGAAAAATATTTTTAAAAAAATCCACGCCTCGAATTGGGACCTGATGAAATATTTTAAAAAATTCACACTTTTGCTTATCTAGATCTTACCAAGCATCCGTAACTCAACTATGGTTATCAGCTTTATATAACTATGCTTTATTCTTTTAACTATGGCGCCCAATCTGACCCATGTTAGTCTATCACGTTTTTTGTTTGCTTTGAACATGTCATATTATCTGACTTACAAATGGCGCCCAACGTGATATATAATTTACAATCTCGTCCCTGGTTCCCCATCTCATGTTAAATTCCATCTAGCCCTAGGTGCCGAATTTTCAAGGCCCTGTATTACGAACCGAAATCCTTTTTCCCACAACTTTTCTGCTTCCATCTCTACCCCCCAAAATAATCTCCTCCAACTAGATTGCTTGGTTAGTGGCGATTCCTTATATTGCTGTTGTTGTTGTAGTTTTGTTTACGAAACTTTACATGCTTTTACATTATTGGCAAAATTAAAATTATGCCACTACACCCAACAACAACAGCAACAACAATGGAATGTAATGATGTCATTGTTGTGTGCTCTGCCAGTCTCTCCTCTCTAGTGGATGTCATTCGCCGCTTGCCACATACGCTCACAAAGGTTTCTAAATAATGCCAAATTTCCGAGGGAGAAAAAAAAAACAAAACAGTTGATGCGATTGTTGTCCAGAAGTTACGCTGGTCCCTTGATGCATCATTAAAAAGCACAACACAATCATTTACACGCACACACACACAAACACACAATTTTCACACACACACACACACACACGAGTAGCCATGGCACTTCATTTACAAAGCAATGAGAGCCATCAATGTATATTTTACCATTGCCGAAGCAAAAGAGACTAAGTCACTTTTGTGAACCCAAAGAAGGCTATGGATAGACTTAATTTTTTTCTGGACTTAACCCCTTTCCAATGATAACGAATGAAACTCACTCACTCTAACGGCAACATTGTATTTTCAAATCAATACCCAACACATTCACATGCCGTGTCATATGCCCCAGTGTTACTTTTCCGTTCCGCATCGAACCTATTGCCCTTTTGGCACCGTTAATGAGTTCTGTTTAGGGAGGATTTTCTTTTTGTAGTCGCTGTTGTTGCTGTTTTGTGAACTTTTAGTGGTGTTAAAATGTTATTAAACATCGGCCAAATCGAACATTCCGATTCGCATCAAAAATGACCAAAGGACCATTGGGGAATGCAACACCAGCAGCAACAAAATAGAAACACAACTGATAATGAGTCGTAAAAATTGGAAATAAAATCTAATGATTGGATGTGTGTGTGTGTGTGGGGAGAATGAGGGGATTATATGAGGAAACTAAAGGGTTAATGTGACGAGAAAAGGAAGTGCGGTTAAATGTGATCCCAGAAAAGTTATTTAAGATAAATTTTTTTAAGAATCCAAGCCTTATGTGGGTCCTTGAAAAAATTATTTTAAGAATCCACGCCTTATGTGGGTCCTTGAAAAAAATTATTTCAAGAATCCACGCCTTATGTGGGTCCTTGAAAAAATTATTTTAAGAATCCACGCCTTATGTGGGTCCTTGAAAAAATGATTTTAGGAATTCACGCCTTATGCGGGTCCTTGAAAAAAATATTTTAAGAATCCTCGGCTTATGTGGGTCCTTGAAAAAATTATTTCAAGAATCCACGCCTTATGTGGGTCCTTGAAAAAATTATTTTAAGAATCCACGCCTTATGTGGGTCCTTGAAAAAAATATTTTAAGAATCCTCGGCTTATGTGGGTCCTTGAAAAAATTATTTTAAGAATGCACGCCTTATGTGGGTCCTTGAAAAAATTATTTTAAGAATGCACGCCTTATGTGGGTCTTTGAAAAAAATTATTTTAAGAATCCACGCCTTATGTAGATCTCTGAAAAAATATTTTAAGAATACACGCCTTATGTGGGTCCTTGAAAAAATTATTTTAAGAATCCACGCCTTATGTGGGTCCTTGAAAAAAATATTTTAGGAATCCACGCTATTAAAACGCGAGGATTATAGGATTATAGAATTCGAGTTGATTTATTCTTCAATTTGTATGCGTAACAAGTTATATGTGTTTCGTGCAAAGAATAGACAATGAATGATATTTTCTTTCAACGACATATTTTCAATACAAAAAACCAAAGCCTTCTTTATATAAGAATAGTAGTGGATTGCTTCGTTTCCACAACACCTCCCCTCGAAGTAAATACACTACTGTCCTTGATTCTCTAAACCCAAGTTTTTCGAACAAAAGTTATGCTTGTTTCTGTTGAGTCCTTTTGTCAGCAAGTCAGCAGGCATATTCTCCGTTGAGAGATATTTAAGTGATATTTCTTTATTTTTGACACAATCGCGTACGAAATGTTGACGAATATCAATATGTTTTGTACGGGCGCTGTATCCGAAATTTTGTGCAAGTTTTTGAGCACTTTGACTGTCATTATACAGAATGACATCACCTGTATTCAAACCAATACTCTTCAAAATTCCTTTCAAGTAAAGTGGATACTTAGACATGGTTACTTTACACATTTTTGACGGTACTGCCAATTTGCAATTTGCTTCCATGGGTGTCGAGGAGGGTTTACAATCTGTCATACCAAAACGATCAAGTAACAATTCGGCGTACTTACGTTGAGACAGAAATACCTCATTTAAATCACAATTTTGTTCAAATGTTATCCCCAAACATTCCTTTACTTGACCAATATCCTTCATATCAAACGACTTGGATAGTGACAACTTTATGGAGTTTATCCATTTCGGTTCATTGGAAGCCAACAATAAGTCGTCAACATATATGGAAATCAATAAAATCTTATTCCCTTCTCTTTTCGAGAATAAACACGGGTCTTGCGAACATGGTTTCAGACCTAATGATTTCAATTCCGCTATCAATTTGTAGTACCACATGAGACCAGATTGGCGCAAACCATATAAAGCTTTATTTAGCTTACAAACAGGATATTTCTTATTCTTCAAATCTTTAAGCCATCTGCAACCAATTTCTTTTGCCTCTTCGCTGCATTTCTTAATAGATTTGTCATCTTTCATTCTTGACAGCATTGGCTCTAGTTCATCGGGAACTTGCATGTATACGTTTTCATCTAATTCGCCGTTAAGGTAGGCCGTCACGACATCCATTTGATGGATTTCCAGATTAAATTCTGCTGCTAAAGCTGCCAAAAGTCTAATTGACGATGATCGCGCAACTGGAGAGTAGGTTTCGTGGAAATCTTCACCGGGTCGTTGCGCATATCCTTTTGCCACTAATCGTACTTTTTTCTTCCCGTCTCCTTTTGTTCGAAATACCAATCGACTTCCCACAATAGTCCTTTCAGGCGGTTTCTCAACTATTTCCCAAGTATTGTTCTTTATTTGGGACATATATTCGTCTTCTATAGCCTTTTCCCATTCATTTGCATCTGGGCTTTTTAATGCTTCATCTATTGTTGTCGGATCGTTTAGATTAGACAAATATGCGAACTCACACTCTTCGAACGTTTCATCCTCTGTAAGCCCATGCTGATCCGTTTCCTCATTATTTTGCTCTCTATGGAATAATTTTCTTGGTCTTCCCCTTTTTCCATCTCTTTCAAGTTTCGGACGTCCTCTGGCTCTCTTTTGAGTTCGTGCAATTTCAATTATTGTTTCGTTTTCAACGTCACTTGACATACCTTCATTTGAAGTTTCCTCTTGTTGCTCGTATCCTGGAGTCTTATCTTCATACTCAATTTCGATTTCATCGCATGGCCTAGTTTCGTAGAAGCCATCATAGGACTTTCCAAATCCACTCTCATTTATAAATTTGACGTCTCTACTGATAATAACATCTCCTTTCCGCGGACACCACATTCGATAGGCTTTTGACTCTGAGGAATAGCCCACAAAAACACACAATTCAGATCTTGATTCAAATTTAGATTTGGCTTTCTTATTTAAAACATAACCCTTGGAACCAAATACTTGCATGTGCATCAGGGTAGGTTTCTTATCTGTCCACACTTTGTACGGTATTTCTCCTGTAGCTGAAGTGACACATCGATTTCTAATATAACAGGCAGTATTTATAGCTTCGGCCCAAAATGATGACGGTGCACCAGCATGTTTCATCATACACCTGGCCATCTCCACAAGTGTTCTGTTTTTGCGTTCTGCCATACCGTTCTGTTGTGGCGTGTATGGGGTGCTAAGTCGTCGTTTTATTCCACATTTCTCCAAATATGTGTCGAATTCCTGATTACAGTATTCCTTACCGTTATCCGACTGAAGCGCCTTGATTCTACGACCTGTCAAATTTTCAGCATACGTTTTGAATTTCTGAAAAACTGAAAATACTTCCGACTTGTGGCTTAGAAAATATACTTCGCACCAGCGAGATTTTTCATCAATAAAAGTTACAAAATATTTTGCACCACCATTCGACTCATTCCTCATCGGTCCGCAAACGTCACTATGTATTATTTCAAGCAAATCTGTACACGTTTTGTGTTCATTCTTTGGAAATTTTTCCCGCGTTTGCTTTTCACTGAGGCACACCTCACAGGGTGATAATTTTAGATCACTTCTGAACTTCAAACCATAAACTGCGTCACTATTTGCCATTTCCTTTAAATCTCTTTCATTAATGTGGCCCATTTTATAATGCCACTCATCCAGTTCATTCTTAGGTTCAATAATATTCACAGAATTTTCCAGGTTTTGAATATAGTACAAGTTTCCGACTCTTTCAGCAGTTAAAATCACCTTATTGCCTTTGCCAATTACAACTGCATCGTTTTTGCGAAATCTTACCTCGTAACCTTTGTCTGTTATTTTTGACACAGACAGCAAGTTCGTTCTTAAATCGGTTACATAAAGAACGTCTTTTAATTCCAAATTTGTTTCCGAACCTCTATTATTTACTGAAACTTCAACGTTTCCGATTCCACTAATTTTTGTACAATTATTATTTGCCAAGTTCAAAGTCTGATCCACTGCCGACATATTTTTAAAATTGTCTTTATTGGCAGTCATATGCGATGTACACCCACTGTCCAAACACCATTTTGATTTCAAATCAGAACACATACAAACTGTTTCCTTTGTCATCAATGACACATTCGGTTTTCTATTTTCTTCCACTTTTTGTGTACTATGAACATTCTTACCGGTTTTAGATTTACAGTTTTTCGCGAAATGTCCGACTTTTCCGCACTTAAAACATCCATTATTTTGCTTAGGTTTCATTTGTCTATCTTTAGTTTGGTATTTTTTAGCATAAAGGGCATTGGACACATCACTATTCTCTTTCGACTTTCTTGATTCAGATTCTTCTAAAATTTTAACACGCAAAACATCTGGTTTCGGTAATTCATCGCGAGTCTCTAAAGCACATCGAAAAGTTTCGAACGATTCCGGAAGACTATATAATAGTAAAATTGCCAAGAGCTCGTCTCCTATTGCAACTCCGATTTCTTTTAATTTTGCCACGGCATCGAAAAAATCGTTTAAGTGATCACGAACTTTATCACTTTCGCGCATTCGAGACAATGCCACTTTTTTCAACAATGTTGCTTTTCGCGCAGGTCCTTTCGATTGATACGTAGACTCCAATCGCAACCAAATTTCTCTTGCACTTTCACATTCCGCTATTAACCCCAGTTCGGAGGGACTCATTGCCAACATTATATCTGCTGCTGCCTTTTGGTCTTGCCTTTTCCAAGCAACTGCTGCAATTTCTTCTCTGGGGCATTCGCCATTTCCGTCGACATATCCCCACAAATCGTTTTTCACCAAAATAGCACGCATCTGCAGTTTCCATGTATCGTAGTTTTCCGCGTTTAGCGGTTCTATACGTACCATACCAGCCATTTTCCAGTCGAACGAATCCTTTGATTCACAATTCTAATCCTTTAAAATTATTGCCTCTCAATAGATTTTGATTAATTCGCAGTTATTTTGCCTCTTCTGGGCCCATAACCTATTAAAACGCGAGGATTATAGGATTATAGAATTCGAGTTGATTTATTCTTCAATTTGTATGCGTAACAAGTTATATGTGTTTCGTGCAAAGAATAGACAATGAATGATATTTTCTTTCAACGACATATTTTCAATACAAAAAACCAAAGCCTTCTTTATAGTTTATGGTAGAACTGAAAAATTAAATTTAATGTAATTTAGACATTTGTGCGTATAAGTAATGCCAGAAGTTATAGAGACGAGATGCAAGGTTGGCTCCTTACCAGAGCGCGCCAAAGCCGCCAACGGTTTTCAGAAGGAAATTCTTAGATTTCTTGTTCATACTGCATGAAGGCACTACCAAACTGACGATCCTCTTGGTCCGACCCACAGACGATGGCCGACCGAAGGGCTCCTTCAAAGAGCATGGCTTACACTGTCTTTGGCTACGAACTTTGGAGTTCGCCATTCCGCCGTTTGTTGTCCAGTGACAACCGCATATGAGGTAGAAGGGTCTGCCAGACGAGAAGTCATCGTCTTCTTGGGAGAGGGTTGCGGACCTTCTGAAGAGCGGATGCGCTTCACAGATTTGCTCTATGGGACAGCATTTGTTCCCCCAGGAGACGATAGTTCCTTGCCCGACTTTCCCTTCTTCCTATTTCCACCATTAGTGGATCCAACCAAAACTTTAGCTTCACCTTTGTCGCTAGGCGTAGAATCGTAGCGTATAAGTGTCGTCGTTAGTCATACGCCCCATTGAAAGGATATCTATTTAATGTAAAATTATTCTTAAATATTTTACTTTTCCTACACCTTTTTTGCAACAAATTTTCCTTCTTCAAATTAACCTCCATTATATAATGAAATGTTATGAGGTTGGGGGAATTGTTTCAATTTATTTTCATTGTGTCATTTTTATTTTCTCTGTTGTGAAAAGATTCATAATGAATGTAATTTGAGTTCTTTTTCTGTTTTTAATCAAGTTAAACTCATTGTTTTGCACTCTTCCTGGGAAAAAAAGTTTTTGTTTATTATATACATCAGAAGACTGTCATGAACAAACACACACGAACATGAAACTAGGAAGAAACACAAATGTATATTTTGTTTTCCTTCATGGATCTGCTGCTGGCATGGTGTTTATATGCAGGAAGAAAAAATAATAAAAAAAAAAAACAGAACTTCACAACAAGTCCAAATGATGTTAGTTTAAAAGCCATTGCAAAGCCATAGCACCATTCCGCTCCTTCGAAATACCCCTTCCTTCTTCTTCACTTGTGGAATAACAACTAAGATATGGTACAGATGTTATTTCAAACCATATTAAAATTCCTATGGCTTTGCCATGGTAGATGGTGTTGGAGAAAATGTTGAAGATTAAAAATGAAATATGCAAGTAAGCAGCGACCAACCAGGTACCAGGTGTTCGGTTACCAGCTATCGCAATGGGTGTCATATTAGACTGCTTGGGCTAGGTGTATACATATAAATGTAGTAGTTTAGTAATTGAAATAAATGGCTATAGGAGAAAAATTTTAAAAAATTACGTGACATTTTTTTAAAAATCCTGGACCTAATGAGGTCCTTCAAATTCAATTGAAAAATCATTGTTAATCAAAATATATTTTAAAATGATGTACGCGCTGATGGCACATCTAAAAATATTTTTGAAAACTGGAAAGGATCTCTCCTAAGCCAGGGATTTTTTGATATACGGCGTATAAGTAGTGTCGATACTCATACGACACATAGTCCATTGCATAATTTAAATTTTTATTACAGCGTATAAGTAGTGTCGACAGTCATACGCCACCATGCACATCGTTATATTTCGGGTTTTTGGGTGTCTATATAATGTGTGGATTTTTTAAATAATGTTTTTGGCCACTTGTAGAAGGCGTAGATTTTTTAAATAATGTATTTGGCCACCTATAGAAGGCGTGGATTTTTTAAATAATGTTTTTGGGGCACCTATAGAAGGTGTGGATTTTTTAAATAATTTTTTTGGGCACCTATAGAAGGCGTGGATTTTTTAAATAATTTTTTTGGGCACCTACAGAAGGCGTGGATTTTTTAAATAATTTTTTTGGGCACCTATAGAAGGCGTGGATTTTTTAAATAATTTTTTTGGGCACCTATAAAAGCGTGGATTTTTTAAATAATTTTTTTGGGCACCTATAGAAGGCGTGGATTTTATAAATAATGTTTTTGGGCACCTATAGAAGGCGTTGATTTTTTAAATAATTTTGGGCACCTATAGAAGGCGTGGATTTTTTAAATAATTTTGGGCAACTATAGAAGGCTTAGATTTTTTAAATAATGTTTTTGGGCACCTAAAGAAGGCGTGGTTTTTTTAAATAATGTTTTTGGGCACCTATAGAAGGCGTGGATTTTTTAAATAATGTTTTTGGGCACCTAAAGAAGGCGTGGTTTTTTTAAATAATGTTTTTGGGCACCTAAAGAAGGCGTGGTTTTTTTAAATAATGTTTTTGGGCACCTATAGAAGGCGTGGATTTTTTAAATAATGTTTTTGGGCACCTATAGAAGGCGTGTATTTTTTAAATATTTTTTTTTGGGCAATTAGAAGGCTTGGATTTTTTAAATAATGTTTTTGGGCACCTATAGAAGTCGTGGATTTTTTAAATAATTTTTTTGGGCACCTATAGAAGGCGTGGATTTTTTAAATAATTTTTTTGGGCACCTATAGAAGGCGTGGAGTTTTTAAATAATTTTTTTGGGCACCTATAGAAGGCGTGGAGTTTTTAAATAATTTTTTTGGGCACCTATAGAAGGCGTGGAGTTTTTAAATAATTTTTTTGGGCACCTATAGAAGGCGTGGAGTTTTTAAATAATTTTTTGGGGCACCTATAGAAGTCGTGGAGTTCTTAAATAATTTTTTTGGGCACCTATAAAAGGCGTGGAGTTTTTAAATAATTTTTTTGGGCACCTATAGAAGACGTGGATTTTTTAAATAATTTTTTTGGGCACCTATAGAAGGCGTGGATTTTTTAAATAATTTTTTTGGGCACCTATAGAAGGCGTGGATTTTTTAAATAATTTTTTTGGGCACCTATAGAAGGCGTGGATTTTTTAAATAATTTTTTTGGGCACCTATAGAAGGCGTGGATTTTTTAAATAATTTTTTTGGGCACCTATAGAAGGCGTGGATTTTTTAAATAATTTTTTTGGGCACCTATAAAAGGCGTGGATTTTTTAAATAATTTTTTTGGGCACCTATAGAAGGCGTGGATTTTTTAAATAATTTTTTTGGGCACCTATAGAAGGCGTGGATTTTTTAAATAATTTTTTTGGGCACCTATAGAAGGCGTGGATTTTTTAAATAATTTTTTTGGGCACCTATAGAAGGCGTGGATTTTTTAAATTTTGTTTCTGGTCATCTATAGAAGGCGTGGATTTTTTAAATTTTGTTTTTGGTCATCTATAGAAGGCGTAATTTTTTTAAATATTTTTTTAATTCCAATGGGTCCTTTAAAAAAAATTGCTTTAGAAAAAATCACTCCCTGTAGGCTACTTAAAAAAATATATTAAATATTCTTGAGAATCCGTTCTCCTTGCTAGTCCAGGATATAATGCGTATAAGTAGTGTCGATACTCATACGCCACCTGGTACATCGCTAAACTCTATTCCTGCGCCCATTTTTAAAGACTAGTCTCATATTTTATAAAATTACGCTAGTTACTAAAATATTTTTTTATAATATTCCCTCCTTTTAGGTTTTCTAAAACATGAATGTTTGAAAATGCAGTCTATTTTTGGGTTCTTGAAGTTACATTTTATGACATCTAAAATTACATTTTTCATGGATCCTTGATTTTTTAAAACGTCTGCGTTCTGGCCGCTCAAAAATATATTCTTTAATAAAATCCATGCTGGTTTGTAATCTGAAAAAAATATTTTTGAAAATTCCACCCCTGCTAAGCCAAATAACCACAATTTTTCGTGATGTTTTACTAGGGCGTATAAATAGTGTCAATAGTCATACACCACTCGGTGTCATCCCTAAATTACTATTTTTGGGCATCGATTTTTATTCTTTTTATTATTCTTAAATATTATTCCTAAGCCATTTAAAAACGATTTCTCGTAATGGCTTATCAGGGCGTATAAGTAGTGTCGTTAGTCATACGCCACCCTGAACCATTACTAAATTACTATTTCTAGCCTCCTATTTTTTAAGAGATTATTCTTAAATTTTGTAATTGAAATAGATTTTATGCTTAGCCAAGCATAAATGAAACATCATCTCATCAGCTAAAATTTTTAGCTAAGATAGCGAAAAAGCAAAAACAAAATAGAAGAAATAATAATAATGAAGTCGAAGCAAAAAAAAAGTTGATACGACAAGATTGGCTTTTCATTTTAACCCTTTTTTGCTATTAACCGAGAGATAACCAGCAAATAATTAGCTTAGGGTGATAGATTTCGAATCTCCATTCCCCTCCAGCAATTCTCTTTCAATATATGTATGATTATTATATTCTCAATAAATGCTATACACCACGTTGGAAAGGTTAATGAGTTTTTCCATTGAAAGGACGCAGCAAAAGAGGCTGGAGGGAGCGGGAGAGAGGAAGAGAGCGTTGAAAGAAATATGAATCGATTTCGTCGAGATATGTCTAGCAAAGAACCCAAAGAGGGTTGTATATTAATAACTGCGGCTGTCATTAAGTGCAATTTTGCCAGCTATCTATGGTTGTCAACTGCTATCTTAATATTGAAAAGACAATATATCTCTGTGTGTGTGTGTGTGTGGATAGAATGACAATGTATTATTTTTTACCCCCTGTTCATGAGATAATTATTAGCTGATATCATGGGATATTTAATAGGAATTGTGGCTTATTAAGGAGCAGAGCAAAAAAGAACTTATTTGCTGACATTGGCTATTTGTAGAGGGCTTACCATGGCTCTTAAATGAGATTTTCTTAGCGCTTAAATGAGATAAGCTGCAGAGTTCGTGGGGGAGCAGAATTAACAAGAAATTAAAATGTTTCTTTATAAGAAAAAATATATTGTAATATTCTTCTGAGAATTATTAAAAATAATGAAACCAGGGCCAAAAATTGGGTGTCGTATAAGTGACGACATGTATCATACGCCACCAATAACAATACAAACAAAAATATTTTTTGGCCTCAAAAAATAATTTTTAAATAATCTCCAGCTTGCTTTTGGCATCAAAAAATAAATTTTAAATGATTTTCAGATTGTTTTTGTCCTCAAAAAATATTTTTACGTAATCTTCACCTTCCACTTTTTCAGAGCCTTTGTAGGGTGGCGTATAAGTGACGCCATATACATATATACGCCACCAATAACAATGAAGCATATTTTTGAAGTAATCTCCACCTTGATTTGGGCTTCAAAAAATATTTTGAAATAATCTCCACCTTTTTTAGACCTCAAAAATATTTTGTAATAACCATGCCTGGTTTTAGGCCTCAAAAAATATTTTTTTAACTAATCTCCACCTACCACTATTTTCAGAGCCTTTATAGGGAGGCGTATAAGTTACGACTTATATCATACGCCACCGATAACAATGAAACATATTTTTGTAGTAACCTCCACCTTGATTTAGGCCTCAAAAAATATTTTCTTAGTAATCTCCACCTTCCACTTTTTTCAGAGCATTTATTGGGAGGCGTATAAGTGACGACATATATCATACGCCACCGATAACAATGAAGCATATTTTTGAAGTAACCTCCACCTTGATTTAGGCCTCAAAAAATATTTTTTAAGTAATCTCCACCTTCCACTATTTTCAGAGCCTTTATAGGGTGGCGTATAAGTGACGACATGTATCATACGCCACCAATAACAAAGAAACATATTTTTAAATGCTCTCCGCCTTGTTTTAAGCCTCAAAAAATATATTTAAATACTTTCCGCCTTTTTTAGGCCTCAAAAAATATATTTAAATACTTTCCGCCTTTTTTAGGCCTCAAAAAATATATTTAAATACTTTCCGCCTTTTTTAGGCCTCAAAAAATATTTTTAAATACACTCCGCCTTATGGTAGGCTTTCAATAATATTTTTAACTAATCCACGCCTTGAGGTAGGCTCTCAAAAATATTTTTAAATGCTCTCCGACTTGTGGTAGGCTTTCAAAGATATATTTTACTAATACACGCCTTGACGTAGGCTCTCAAAAATATTGTGGTATGCTCTCAAAAATATTTTTTACTAATCCACGCCTTGTGGTAGGCTCTCAAAAATATTTTTTACTAATCCACGCCTTGTGGTAGGCTCTCAAAAATATTTTTTTTACCAATCCACGCCTTGTGGTAGGCTCTCAAAAATATTTTTTTACTAATCCACGCCTTGTGGTAGGCTCTCAAAAATATTTTTTACTAATCCACGCCTTGTGGTAGGCTCTCAAAAATATTTTTTACTAATCCACGCCTTGTGGTAGGCTCTCAAAAATATTTTTTTCTGATCCACGCCTTGTTGTAAGCTCTCAAAAATATTTTTTACTGATCCACGCCTTGTTGTAAGCTCTCAAAAATATTTTTTACTAATCCACGCCTTGTGGTAGGCTCTCAAAAATATTTTTTAATAATCCACGCCTTCCGGTTGAGCCCTAAAAATATTTTTTACTAATCCACGCCTTCCGGTTGAGCCCTAAAAATATTTTTTAATAATCCACGCCTTCCGGTTGAGCCCTAAAAATATTCTTTAGTAATCCACGCCTTCCGGTTGAGCCCTAAAAATATTCTTTAAAAAATCCACGCCTTTTTTTAAGCCTCAAAATATTTTTAAAGCTTATAAATATTCCGTATAAGGTGGCGTATAAGTAACGATATGTATCATACGCCACCACTTACATGTTATTATTTCCTTAGAATAACGCAATGCTAATACAATTCTTGGACCATAATCCACGCCTTGTGGTAGGCTCTCAAAAATATTTTTTACTAATCCACGCCTTGTGGTAGGCTCTCAAAAATATTTTTTACTAATCTACGCCTTGTGGTAGGCTCTCAAAAATATTTTTTACTAATCCACGCCTTGTGGTAGGCTCTCAAAATATTTTTTACTAATCCACGCCTTCTGGATGAGCCCTAAAATATTTTTTACTAATCCACGCCTTGATGTAGGCTCTCAAAATCATTTTTTACTAATCCACGACTTGATGTAGGCTATCAAAAATATTTTTTACTAATCCACGACTTGTGGTAGGCTCTCAAAAACATTTTTTACTAATCCACGCCTTCTGGTTGAGCTATAAAATATTTTTTACTAATCCAAATACTCCCCGCCTTGTTTTAGGCCTCAAAAAATATTTTTAAATACTCTCGGCCTTTTGGTAGGCTCTCAAAATATTTTTACTAATCCACGCCTTGTGGTAGGCCCTCAAAAATATTTTTTACTAATCCCCGACTTGTGGTAGGCTCTCAAAAATATTTTTTTACTAATCCACGCCTTTTGGTTGAGCCCTAAAATATTTGTTAATAAATCCACGCCTTGTGGTAGGCTCTCAAAAATATTTTTTACTAATCCACGCCTTGTGGTAGGCTCTCAAAAATATTTTTTACTAATCCACACCTTGTGGTAGGCTCTCAAAAATATTTTTTACTAATCCACGCCTTCCGGTTGAGCCCTAAAAATATTCTTTAAAAAATCCACGCCTTTTTTAAGCCTCAAAATATTTTTTGAGGCTTCTAAAAGAGTCCGTATAAGGTGGCGTATAAGTAACGACATGTATCATACGCCACCACTTACATGTAATTATTTTCCTTACAATATCAGAAAGCTAATACAATTCTTGGACCATGTTTTGCATAAATTTGAAAAAAAAAATTACACAACAATTTATTTTTTTATTTTTATATTCTCCACTCCTTTAACGCCTGATGTTATGCTACGTTTATTTTAATTATACCAGTTTCCAGAACAAGTCGGAAAATGTATATAGAAACAACAGTAACTAATTTTCAAGTAGACAAAGTATTTCCGTTTGGTTCATTATTATTTTCTATCCTTTGTTTTACTCATTTGGCGGAGGGGGGAATTCATTCCCCCACTTCCCTACTTATGTGGGGGGTTCCAACTCAAACGGATGTATGTCAATAATCAGTGGCGCTACATTAGTGGTATTTTTGCAAAAGGATGACGGATGAATGATCCTTGTGGCATATAATGGGTTGTACGTGTAGAAGTGTTAATTCACAATGGACCTACATTTGTTTTTTTTCTAATTTTTGTTTAGAACAAAACCAAACATGTTGAATATTATTATTAGAATACAACATTGTTATTTTCCTAGTGGTCACAATGAGCTCTGGTTTAGGGGGAAGGGGTGGAATTTATCCACCCAGCAATCTTGTGGTGGGTGTTAAATTCAAACCACAAATTGTGGCAAACGGAGCCACCTTTTATAAAGTAATCAGCAGGACGATTGTTCTTTATTATCCTTACATTTTGATTACAACTCCCACAGCTGTTACCGTGCTACTGCTTCTTCGCGTCTCTACCGCTGATTCTTATCAGACCTAATATTTACCCACAAGATTTGCAAGAAAATTACCTCATCATCATCAGCATCGTTTGCCAGCTGTGTGCAGTCCTCCGCGTATCCGTGAATTTTAATTAGAAATATTTAAAAGTAGATTAAGAGACCACACGGCAGAGGTAAATATTTTACTTGCAAAAGTTAATGAAGTCATTTGAATAAAACATTAAGAATAATTATGAAAATTGTTAAAAAAAAATTCTCGAAACTATTTATAAACATCTCTAGGTCCACAAAAAAATATTCCCAGAAAAGTCAAGGTTCATAAAAATGCCCTTTAAAAAATACATCATATGTAGAGTTCCTAAAAACATTCCTAAAAAATCCCCACTCTTTTTAGAGTTCCTAAAAATATTCCTAAAGAAATATATTCTTAAAAAGAGGTTCATTCTCTTTAGAGTTCCTAAAAATATTCTTAAAAAATTCCCACTCTCTTTAGAGTTCCTACAAATATTCTTAGAAAAATTCCCCTCTCTTTAAAGTTCCTAAAAGTATTCTTTAAAAATCCCCACTCTCTTTAGAGTTCCTAAAAATGTTCTTAAAAATTCCCACTCTCTTTAGAATTCCTAAAAATATTCCTAAAAAATCCTCACTCTCTTTAGAGTTCATAAAAAATATTCCTAAAAATCCCCACTCTCATTAGAGTTCCTAAAAACGTTCTTAAGAGTTCCTAAAAATATTCTTAGAAAATCCCCACGCTCTTTAGAGTTCCTAAAAATGTTCTTATAAAATTCCTAAAAAAATCCCACTCTCGTTAAAGTTCCAAAAAATATTTCTAAGAAATTCCCACTCTTTTTAGTGTTCCTAAAAATATTCTTAAAAAAATCCCACTCTCTTAAGAGTTCCTAAAAATATTCTTAGAAAATTCCCACTCTCTTTAAACATTCTAAAAATGTTCTTAACAAATTCCCACTCTCTTTAGAGTTCGTAAAAATATTCCTAAAAAATCCTCAGTCTCTTTAGAGTTCATAAAAGCTCTCTCAGTTTCCTAAAAATATTCCTAAAAAATCCTCACTCTCTTCAGAGTTCATAAAAGCTCTCTCAGTTTACTAAAAATGATTCTTTAATAAATCCAAGCTCCCTGAGTTTCCTAAAAATATTCCTAAAAAATCCTCACTGTCTTTAGAGTTCATAAAAGCTCTCTCAGTTTCCTAAAAATCATTCTTTAATAAATCTACGCTCTCTAAGTTTCCTAAAAATCATTCTTTAATAAATCTACGCTCTCTAAGTTTCCTAAAAATCATTCTTTAATGAATCTACGCTCTCTAAGTTTCCTAAAAATCATTCTTTAATAAATCTACGCTCTCTAAGTTTCCTACAAATCATTCTTTAATAAATCTACGCTCTCTCAGTTTCCTAAAAATCATTCCTTAATAAATCTACGCTCTCTCAGTTTCCTAAAAAGCATTCCTTAATAAATCTACGCTCTCTTAGTTTCCTAAAAATCATTCTTTAATAAATCTACGCTCTATCAGCTTCCTAAAAATCATTCTTTAATAAATCTACGCTCTCTCAGTTTCCTAAAAATCATTCTTTAATAAATCTACGCTCTCTAAGTTTCCTAAAAATCATTCTTTAATAAATCTACGCTCTCTAAGTTTCCTAAAAATCATTCTTTAATAAATCTACGCTCTCTAAGTTTCCTAAAAATCATTCTTTAATAAATCTACGCTCTCTAAGTTTCCTAAAAATCATTCTTTAATAAATCTACGCTCTCTAAGTTTCCTAAAAATCATTCTTTAATAAATCTACGCTCTCTAAGTTTCCTAAAAATCATTCTTTAATAAATCTACGCTCTCTAAGTTTCCTAAAAATCATTCTTTAATAAATCTACGCTCTCTAAGTTTCCTAAAAATCATTCTTTAATAAATCTACGATCTCTAAGTTTCATAAAAATCATTCTTTAATAAATCTACGCCTTCTAGAGGCCCTTAAAAATATTCTTTAATAAATCTACGCCTTCTAGAGGTCCTTAAAAATATTCTTTAATAAATCCACGCCTTCGAAGGATCTTAAAAAATATTCTTTAATATATCTACGCTACGCCTTTAATAAATCTACGCTCGTTAGAGTTCGTAAAAAATATTCTTTAATATATCTACGCTCTTTAGAGTTCCTAAAAAATATTCTTTATTAAATCTACGCTCTTCGGAGTTCCTAAGAAATATTCTTTAACAAATCCGCCCTCTCTCAGTTTCCTAAAAAACATTCTTTAATAAATCTACGATCTTTAGAGTTCTTAAAAAAATATTCTTTAAGAAATCCACGGTCTTTTGGGTTCCTAAAAAATATTCTTTAATAAACCTACACTCTATGGGTTCCTAAAAATATTCCTTAACAAATCTACTCTCTCTTAAGTTCCTAAAAAATATTTTTTTAATAAATCTACTCTCTTTGGAGTTCCTAAAAATATTCTTTAATAAATTTACGCTCTTTTGCGTTTCTAAAAAATATTTTTTATAAAATTTACGTTGTTTCAAATTCCCAAAAAATAAATCCACGCTCTTTTGAGTTCCTAAAATTTTTTTAATAAATTTACTCTCTCCCAGGTTCCTAAAAATATTTTTTATTCAATCTACCCTCTCTAAAGGTCCCTAAATTAATATTCTTAAAACTATTCTCTCTTATATTTTTTTAAACTGTTTGTAAGGATTTTCCACATCACATGTTCCTTGTAAAGCTTTTCTTACATTTTATCAGCCCATATCGCCTTCTCTCCTCCTTTCTCTCTCACACACTTAGCTACAATTTACCTTTTGCAATTGTTATAGTAGTTCTGCCTGACATGAAGCATACTTTTAGGTACTTGCACATAATTCTATATGCCATGCTAGGTCTACCTTCGTGAACTTTTAGCGTTTTTTTTATTTGCATATACGTTTTTCCCCCTATGTACCTGAAGATTTATAGTTTTCAGACATCCTAAGGAAGACTTGGCGGTCCTAGGTTCTTATGTGTCTGTCACTCTCACACACATATGCATATGGAAATACATTGTGTATAAATTTTATCACCTTGGTAATCAGGTGCGGCTTTTTATTTTCTTGCTTACACACACAATCACACACATGTAGGCTCATACTTACGTAATGTAAATTGCATTGCAGTTCGGTGCATAGTTTTAGGGGTTGTTGTTTGTGTGTGTGTGTTTAATAGCATGTGATGGAAAGGTTAATGTTCTGTTTTATTGATTTTTTCTTGCTGTTGCTATATGGTAATTTTTTATTAGCTAATAAAATGTTACGGTTGGTTTGGCAAAAGACATTCAATTTGTGGTTAAAGACAGGTTTTATATACATTGTAGCGTGCCTAAAAGTAGGCACTGGATTTTTTTTATTTTTCGTAGTAACAAGGCGTAGACTATTT
The DNA here is from genome assembly GCF_032173495.1 of Musca vetustissima. Classification (NCBI taxonomy): domain Eukaryota; kingdom Metazoa; phylum Arthropoda; class Insecta; order Diptera; family Muscidae; genus Musca; species Musca vetustissima. The sequence goes on from NW_026877641.1 coordinate 123,323, forward strand.
AAATATTTTTTTAAGTAGCCAAAAAGGCGTAGATTTTTTAAATAACTTTTTTGAAGACCTACACAAGGCGTAGATTTCTTAAATAATTTTTTTCAAGTAGTCAACAAGGAGTAGATTTTTTAAATAATTTTTTTCTAATAGCCAACAAGGCGTAGATTTTTAAAATAATTTTTTTCTAGTAGCCAACAAGGCGTAGATTTTTAAAATAATTTTTTTCTAGTAGCCAACAAGGCGTAGATTTCTTAAATAATTTTTTTCTAGTAGCCAACAAGGCGTAGATTTCTTAAATAATTTTTTTCTAGTAGCCAACAAGGCGTAGATTTCTTAAATAATTTTTTTCTAGTAGCCAACAAGGCGTAGATTTCTTAAATAATTTTTTTCTAGTAGCCAACAAGGCGTAGATTTCTTAAATAATTTTTTTCTAGTAGCCAACAAGGCGTAGATTTCTAAAATAATTTTTTTCTAGTAGCCAACAAGGCGTAGATTTATTAAATAATTTTTTTCTAGTAGCCAACAAGGCGTAGATTTCTTAAATAATTTTTTTCTAGTAGCCAACAAAGCGTAGATTTCTTAAATAATTTTTTTCTAGTAGCCAACAAGGCGTAGATTTCTTAAATAATTTTTTTCTAGTAGCCAACAAGGCGTAGATTTCTTAAATAATTTTTTTCTAGTAGCCAACAAGGCGTAGATTTCTTAAATAATTTTTTTCTAGTAGCCAACAAGGCGTAGATTTCTTAAATAATTTTTTTCTAGTAGCCAACAAGGCGTAGATTTCTTAAATAATTTTTTTTAGTAGCCAACAAGGCGTAGATTTCTTAAATAATTTTTTTCTAGTAGCCAACAAGGCGTAGATTTCTTAAATAATTTTTTTCTAGTAGCCAACAAGGCGTAGATTTCTTAAATATTTTTTTTCTAGTAGCCAACAAGGCGTAGATTTCTTAAATAATTTTTTTCTAGTAGCCAACAAGGCGTAGATTTCTTAAATATTTTTTTTCTAGTAGCCAACAAGGCGTAGATTTTTAAAATAATTTTTTTCTAGTAGCCAACAAGGCGTAGATTTCTTAAATAATTTTTTTCTAGTAGCCAACAAGGCGTAGATTTCTTAAATAATTTTTTTCATAGTAGCCAACTGAGGCGTAGATTTCTTAAATAATTTTTTTCTAGTAGCCAACAAGGCGTAGATTTCTTAAGTAGCCAACAAGGCGTAGATTTATTAAATAATTTTTTCCAGGCGTAGATTTATTAAATAATTTTTTCCAGGCGTAGATTTATTAAATAATTTTTTCCATGGCCCTAATGAGGCGTTGATTTCTTAAAGAATTTTTTTCATGGTCCTACTGAGGCGTAGATTTCTTAAATAAATTTTTTTAAGGACCTTCATTAGGCGTAGATTTCTTAAATAATATTTTTTAAGGACCTTCATTAGGCGTAGATTTCTTAAATAAATATTTTCTCGTAGCCAACAAGGCGTAGATTTCTTAAATAATTTTTTTCTAGTAGCCAACAAGGCGTAGATTTCTTAAATAATTTTTTTCTAGTAGCCAACAAGGCGTAGATTTCTTAAATAATTTTTTTCTAGTAGCCAACAAGGCGTAGATTTCTTAAATAATTTTTTTCTAGTAGCCAACAAGGCGTAGATTTCTTAAATAATTTTTTTCTAGTAGCCAACAAGGCGTAGATTTCTTAAATATTTTTTTTCTAGTAGCCAACAAGGCGTAGATTTTTAAAATAATTTTTTTCTAGTAGCCAACAAGGCGTAGATTTTTAAATAATTTTTTCTGACTTCGGTTTAAGGCGTAGATTTTTAAATAATTTTTTTCTAGTAGCCAACAAGGCGTAGATTTCTTAAATAATTTTTTTTTAGCCAACTTAAATAATTTTTTTCTAGTAGCCAACAAGGCGTGTAATTTTTAAAGAATATTTTTTTTAGTCGCCAGCCATCCAAGGCGTGGATTTTTTAAAGAATATTTTTTCTAGTAGCCAACAAGGCGTGGATTTTTTAAAGAATATTTTTTCTAGTCGCCAGCAAGGCGTGGATTTTTTAAATAATAGTAGCCAACAAGGCGTAGATTTCTTAAATAATTTTTTCTAGTAGCCAACAAGGCGTAGATTTCTTAAATAATTTTTTTCTAGTAGCCAACAAGGCGTAGATTTCTTAAATAATTTTTTTCTAGTAGCCAACAAGGCGTAGATTTCTTAAATAATTTTTTTCTAGTAGCCAACAAGGCGTAGATTTCTTAAATAATTTTTTTCTAGTAGCCAACAAGGCGTAGATTTCTTAAATAATTTTTTTCTAGTAGCCAACAAGGCGTAGATTTCTTAAATAATTTTTTTCTAGTAGCCAACAAGGCGTAGATTTCTTAAATAATTTTTTTCTAGTAGCCAACAAGGCGTAGATTTCTTAAATAATTTTTTTCTAGTAGCCAACAAGGCGTAGATTTCTTAAATAATTTTTTTCTAGTAGCCAACAAGGCGTAGATTTCTTAAATAATTTTTTTCTAGTAGCCAACAAGGCGTAGATTTCTTAAATAATTTTTTTCTAGTAGCCAACAAGGCGTAGATTTCTTAAATAATTTTTTCATGGACCTACTGAGGCGTAGATTTCTTAAATAATTTTTTCATGGACCTACTGAGGCGTAGATTTTTTAAATAATTTTTTTCATTGACCTACCGAGGCGTAGATTTCTTAAATATTTTTTTTCTAGTAGCCAACAAGGCGTAGATTTCTTAAATAATTTTTTTCTAGTAGCCAACAAGGCGTAGATTTCTTAAATAATTTTTTTCTAGTAGCCAACAAGGCGTAGATTTCTTAAATAATTTTTTTCTAGTAGCCAACAAGGCGTAGATTTCTTAAATAATTTTTTTCTAGTAGCCAACAAGGCGTAGATTTCTTAAATAATTTTTTTCTAGTAGCCAACAAGGCGTAGATTTCTTAAATAATTTTTTTCTAGTAGCCAACAAGGCGTAGATTTCTTAAATAATTTTTTCTAGTAGCCATCAAGGCGTTGGTTCTTAAAATAATTTTTTTCAATTGGCACTTTTTTGAAGAAAATTAAATTTAAAATCCATTATTACTTTGGCGATTTTCCATTGCCATGCCAAAGAAGAAGTTTTTCTTCCGCAGTATTTTTTTTCTAGTCCTTGAAGAATTTTTTTAGTATCTGTACGCCTACGTAGTGGTCATGAAAACGATGTAAAGCGACATCTGCACTTCATCAACACTATTAGTGCTTTTGTGAATTATTGGTTTGTGTCTGAACTCTCGATCACAGGGTGTCACCTAGACTTCTCATTTGGTGTGTGTTTGAACTATGCTAAAATAATACACCACAGATCGGTGAAGATCTGAGCTATGAGAGCATTTCTAATTGTTTTTGTTGGTGAGCTCCCACGTATATCCTACTAATTGCAATTTTATGGGTTTGAAGCTTGGTATTACCATTCGTCGCTATGTACAGTACCATGAAGCCAACGAGTACCACAGACCCTTTAGCCAGTGGCGTATGATGTATGATGCACGTCATACGCCCCATAGCACCACCATAACCTTGGTGTAATTTTATCTGTTACTCATCTGAGTTATCTTCTTCTTCTTCTCGTTTTAAGAAATAACATTAATCAAGGGAAAACTTTTCACCATTACTAAGAATCATTCATTACTCAATTTTAGAAATCCATTATTACTTTGGCGATTTTTCATTGCCATGCCAAAGAAGTTTTTCTTCCGCAGAATATTTTTTTTATTATAATACCCTACTATTAAATTTAAACTATTATAATTAATCATTATTTTCTCTTCCTCTTCTTCTTCTTCTTCTCTTCTCGTTTTAGGTAAGTGTTGCCACATAGCTCTCACAAACCATTTATTTTGTGTCAAATGAATTCGCCGTAAGTATTTCGAACTTCCATTAGTGCGAAGCAGAACTTTCAAACCTCACGAAATGCTGCCTCAAAACCAAATTGCCGATAACTTGTACCAAAAAAGCAACAAAAAGAAATAAAAATCAGTAATGTCTGCATTACACCGTTATACACAGCTGATGGCTGAGACACCGGTTCACATTTTTTTGGGTGTGTATGTATTCGCTTCGAACATGCACTGTCTGAAACTATGATTCATCAGCTGCAATAGCAACAATTTGCCATAGCCAAGCCATGTGTTTTTCTCAGTGTTCTACCATTTTCTTCTTCTTCTCCTCTTTAATCTCGTCCTTCTTTAGCATTTATTGCTTGCCATTATGGTAACAACAGTTTTTCATGTTATTTTTCTCGCCTGTTTATTTTCCTACTTTTCTTTCCATTTTCCAATTTTTTCCTTGTATTTTTTCCCATTGATGTCGCCGACCATTTGTTGGTAGTCAGGGACAACCACCGATTTGCCGGCTTAGCCTACTCGAACCAAAGGGGGTTATCAGCTCTTCTGTTGACCCAACCCAACTTAACCCCATCACCTTCCTTAAGGCGTGAAACGAAAAGAGATTGGAAAGGGGTCCCAGTCATGCCATATTTGATTTGCTCGTTGAAACTATAAATTTACTCAAATTGTTCATGACATGTTTGGCAAAAAGTACCACTACCTCGAGCATTCAGTACATCGACGTCAGCGACAACGACGTTGGCAAGGACTTTTATTTGCTAATTCCGAAGGATATAAATTTTCTATTCTTTTTATTCTTTCGTTCAATTGTCGCTAGTTTTTTTTCCTTCTTGGATTATGGGTTATGAGAGGCATTTTGAATAACAATGTATGAGGTGGCGTATGATTAATATCAGCATCATACGTCATGGGGGGAACCGATAATAACCAGAGACGTATACGTAATATGTTACTTATACGTCATAAGGCGTAGATTTTTAAAATAATTTTTTCCGTAGCCTATCAGAGGCGTTGATTTTTAAAATAATTTTTTCCATGGCCTACCAAAGGCGTAGATGTTTGAAATAATTTTTTCCATGGCCTACCAAAGGCGTAGATTTTTAAAATAATTTTTTCCATGGCCTACCAAAGGCGTAGATTTTTTAAACAATTTTTTCCACGGCCTATCATAGGCGTAGATTTTTAAAATAATTTTTTCCATGGCCTACCAAAGGCGTAGATTTTTAAAATAATTTTTTCCATAGCCTACCAAAGGCGTAGATTTTTAAAATAATTTTTTCCATGGCCTACCAAAGGCGTAGATTTTTAAAATAATTTTTTCCATGGCCTACCAAAGGCGTAGATTTTTAAAATAATTTTTTCCATGGCCTACCAAAGGCGTAGATTTTTAAAATAATTTTTTCCATGGCCTATCAAAGGCGCAGATTTTTAAATCATTTTTCAATGTCCTACAAAAGGCGTAGATTTTTTAAAATAATTTTTTCCATGGCCTACCAAAGGCGTAGATTTTTAAAATAATTTTTTACATGGCCTATCAAAGGCGCAGATTTTTAAATCATTTTTCAATGTCCTACAAAAGGCGTAGATTTTTTAAAATATTTTTTTCCATGGCCTACCAAAGGCGTAGATTTTTAAAATAATTTTTTCCATGGCCTACCAAAGGCGTAGATTTTTAAAATAATGTTTTCCATGGCCTACCAAAGGCGTAGATTTTTAAAATAATTTTTTCCATGGCCTACAAAAGGCGTAGATTTTTAAAATAATTTTTTCCATGGCCTACAAAAGGCGTAGATTTTTAAAATAATTTTTTCCATGGCCTACCAAAGGCGTAGATTTTTAAAATAATTTTTTCCATGGCCTACCAAAGGCGTAGATTTTTAAAATAATTTTTTCCATGGCCTACAAAAGGCGTAGATTTTTAAAATAATTTTTTCCATGGCCTACCAAAGGCGTAGATTTTTAAAATAATTTTTTCCATGGCCTACCAAAGGCGTAGATTTTTAAAATAATTTTTTCCATGGCCTACCAAAGGCGTAGATTTTTAAAATAATTTTTTCCATGGCCTACCAAAGGCGTAGATTTTTAAAATAATTTTTTCCATGGCCTACCAAAGGCGTAGATTTTTAAAATAATTTTTTCCATGGCCTACCAAAGGCGTAGATTTTTAAAATAATTTTTTCCATGGCCTACCAAAGGCGTAGATTTTTAAAATAATTTTTTCCATGGCCTACCAAAGGCGTAGATTTTTAAAATAATTTTTTCCATGGCCTACCAAAGGCGTAGATTTTTAAAATAATTTTTTCCATGGCCTACCAAAGGCGTAGATTTTTAAAATAATTTTTTCCATGGCCTACCAAAGGCGTAGATTTTTAAAATAATTTTTTCCATGGCCTACCAAAGGCGTAGATTTTTAAAATAATTTTTTCCATGGCCTACCAAAGGCGTAGATTTTTAAAATAATTTTTTCCATGGCCTACCAAAGGCGTAGATTTTTAAAATAATTTTTTCCATGGCCTACCAAAGGCGTAGATTTTTAAAATAATTTTTTCCATGGCCTACCAAAGGCGTAGATTTTTAAAATAATTTTTTCCATGGCCTACCAAAGGCGTAGATTTTTAAAATAATTTTTTCCATGGCCTACCAAAGGCGAAGCTTTTTTGTTTGCTTTTAAATAATCCATTACCACTTCCCCTCCATTCCACTTTTCCAAACAGACCTTCATTTCCTCTGTGATTGTCCTGTTTCTTTGTTATTTAATTGCAGTTTATTATATTATATTTTTCCTTCATCGACCAATGTACTTCTTTTCATGACTGGACATGAAAAAAACGAAAATTATAATTTCCGTTGTCGAGCAATTTCCGTACATCCGTTAGATAATAAAAATATCTACTCTATATACATGTATGTGTGCCACATATACATGCCACATGTAGCTTATATAGATTTTCTGCACTTCGCACACACACACACACACTTGCATTTATAAATATTGAAAAACCTAATATAATTTCCATATATAGTTGTTTGTATTGGATGTATTTTTCTGTTTGTATGTATTTGTTTATTACAGACAACGTCCTTCCATATTTGCGAACGAATCCTCTGACGTCTTCAAACATTGACAGAACATGGTACGGAAATTCATTCATTCACACAGACACACATAGGCCCATAAATACAGATTTTTGTCTATAGGCTTCCAAAATGAATTGGAATTTTTCACACATACCTACATATGTACATCTGTATTTATGTATGTGAGAAAATATTTTTGCAATTCTTTCGCCTCGTACAGACAGGGCTAGTTCACATGTCATAATATTTTATATTGTAGTTATGGTGGAAATATGGCACAAGGGTGGTGAGGATAGGGCCAGGGGCTTCAACAATTTCCATAGCAACATTAAATTGGATGAGGGACAAATATAATTAATGTAGGTTGTTGTTGTAGTTGTTTTTCTTATTTAGCTATCGATTAAACAAAAACCTATTGAATATTTTTTTATTCCGAGCCTTGTGTACCCCTTCAAAAAATATGGTTCAAAAATCTATTGAATATTTTTTTAAATCCACGCCTTCTATAACCCTTGAAAAAATATGGTTAAAAAATCTGTTGAATATTTTTTTAAATCCACGCCATATATAGTCCTTGAAAAAATTTACTTCAAAAATCCACGCCTTATATAAGCCTTGAAAAAATTTACTTAAAAAATCCAAAATCCTTGAAAAAAATTACTTAAAAAATCCACGCCTCATACAGGCCTTAAAAAAATTTATTTAAAAAAATTCACGCCTTATATAGGCCTTGAAAAAAATTACTTAAAAAATCCACGCCTCATACAGGCCTTAAAAAAATTATTTAAAAAAATCCACGCCTTATATAGGCCTTGAAAAATTTACTTAAAAAATCAACGCTTTATAGGCCTTGAAAAAATTTACTTAAAAAAATCCACGCCTCATATAGGCCTTGAAAAAATGTATTTAAAAAAATCCACGCCTTATATAGGCCTTGAAAAATTTACTTAAAAAATCAACGCTTTATAGGCCTTGAAAAAATTTACTTAAAAAAATCCACGCCTCATATAGGCCTTGAAAAAATGTATTTAAAAAATCCACGCCTTATATAGGCCTTGAAAAAAATGTATTTAAAAAAATCCAAGCCTTATATAGGCCTTGAAAAAATTTACTTAAAAAAATCCACGCCTCATATAGGCCTTGAAAAAATGTATTTAAAAAAATCCACGCCTTATATAGGCCTTGAAAAAAATGTATTTAAAAAAATCCAAGCCTTATATAGGCCTTGAAAAAAATGTATTTAAAAAAATCCAAGCCTTATATAGGCCTTGAAAAAATTTACTTAAAAAAATCCACGCCTCATATAGGCCTTGAAAAAATGTATTTAAAAAAATCCACGCCTTATATAGGCCTTGAAAAAATTTACTTAAAAAAATCCACGCCTCATGTAGGCCTTGAAAAAATGTATTTAAAAAAATCCACGCCTTATATAGGCCTTGAAAAAATTTACTTAAAAAAATCCACGCCTCATAAAGGCCTTGAAAAAATTTATTAAAAAAAATCCACGCCTTATATAGGCCTTGAAAAAATGTATTTAAATAAATCCAAGCCTTATATAGGCCTTGAAAAATTTTGCTAAAAAAAATCCACGCCTCATATAGGCCTTGAAAAAATTTTCTTAAAAAATCCACGCCTCATATAGGCCTTGAAAAAAATGTATTTAAAAAAACCCACGCCTTATATAGGCCTTGAAAAAATTTACTTAAAAAAATCCACGCCTTATATAGGCCTTGAAAAAATGTATTTAAATAAATCCAAGCCTTATATAGGCCTTGAAAAATTTTGCTTAAAAAAATCCACGCCTCATATAGGCCTTGAAAAAATATATTTAAAAACTCCACGCCTTATATAGGCCTAGCAAAAAATGTACTTAAAAAAATCCACGCCTAATACTTACTAACTTAGCTGGTTTGTGACAGAACTTTCGTTCCATAAGCCGAGCTTAGAAAAGATTTCGAGGCGCGTCGGTCTTTTGCGCAGTTTTTCCAATTTGAAAGACCATTTTCGGCGAAGTTATCTTCCACTTGATCTTTCCATCTTATTCGTGGCATTCCCCTTCTGCGTGAACCATCAGCTGATTCGCTTTTAAAAGCCTTCTCGGCTGGTGCATCTTCATCCATTCTTACAACATGACCTAGCCAACGTAGTCGCTGCAACTCAATACGTCTAACAATGACGATGTCCGAGAATAGCTGTTACAACTCATGGTTCATTCAACGGCGATATTCACCGTCAACGCAGATCGGCCCATAGATCTTTCGGAGAATTTTTCTATCAAACACTCCAAGAGCTGTCTCATCTGCTTGCGTAAGTACCCATGCTTCAGATCCGTATAACAGCACGTTTAGTATCAGCGTCTTGTAGAGTGTGAGTTTGGTCTGGCGGGAATTGGCCTTGCTTTTGAGTTGCTTACTCAGACCATAGTAGCATCGGTTGGCCATCACAATCCTTCTCCGAATTTCAAAACTGATGTCATTCGTTTTATGTATGGCGGTACCAAGGTATATAAAATCTTTGACTACCTCGAAGCTGTAGTTCTCAAGTTCCACAGTTGGTCCAAGTCTACTGGACGTTTTGCGCGTTGATACCATCAACTTGGTCTTCTCGCCGTTTACAACCAGATCCACTTTGGCAGACTCCTTCTTAATTTGTTCAAAGGTGACTGTTACCGCTCACAATGTTCGACCCATTATGTCGATGTCATCGGCGTAGGCGAGTAACATGTGTTGTGTTTAGTGTACAGAATGCCATTTCTGTTCCATTTTGCCTCTCCTATGACCTTTTCCAGCAGGATGTTAAAAAGGTCACACGACAAACTATCACCTTGTCTGAATCCTCGTTCGGTATTAAATGGCTCCGAGAGGTCCTTTCCGACTTTATCTACTGATCTTGTGCCAGATAAAGTTATCCTGCATAGCCGAATTAATTTTGCAGGAATGCCAAACCCAAACATGGCTTTAAACACCTCTGAACGGATAGGGCTGTCGAATGCCACTTTATAGTCGACGAATAGGTGGAATGTGTCGATATGTTTTTCTTGGTTTTTTCCAGGATTTGGCGCAGAGTGAAAATCTGGTCAATGGTGGATTTGCCAGGTCTGAAGCCACATTATGTGTATGGTCCAATAATGTCATGGCTTCAGTCGTTCACACAGTACGCTGGATAGCACTTTATATGCGATGGGAAGGAGACTTATTCCTCTATAGTTGGCACATATCGTCTTGTCTCCTTTTTTGTGCACGGCACACAGGATGCTGAGGTTCCAATCATTGGGCATGCATTCTTTTAGCCAAATTGTACTAATCAGCTGGTAGATATTCGTTACCAGTCTTGAATAGTTCGGCTTGTAACCCATCGACACCTGCTGCTTTATTACTCTTCAGCCGATTGATTACTATTCTGACTTCATCTTGGCTAGGTGGTATACACTCTATAACGTCATCTAATATTGGTTCAGGGGTATCCTCTTCACCGCTACTATTTGATACCAGACGTTTTTCAAAATGCTCCTTCCAGATCCTCAACACGCTGTCTGTATCTGTCACCAGGTTTCCTTCTTCATCTCTACAGGAGGATGTGCCTGCACCAAAGCCTTCGGTTTGGTGTTATACCCGTCGGTAGAATTTTCGGACTTCATTCAGACTCCTATACATCTCGATGTGCTCACGCTCACGTTTTTCTTGCTCTTTCTTCTTTTTTCTGAAAATACGTTTCTCCTCTCTCCTTTTCTCCCGATAGTTCTCCATCGCATTACGTGTTGCTACTGTCCGCATTCAACGACAACAGCTGTCCACGCATATATTAGGCGTGGACCTTGAAAAAATGTATTTAAAAAAATCCACGCCTAATATAGGCCTATTTAAAAAATCCGCGCCTTATGTAGGCCTTGAAAAAAATATTTTAAAAAATCCGCACCTTATGTATGCCTTGAAAAAAAAATATAAAAAATATTTAAAACATGCACGCCTTATAGAGGCCTTAGAAAAATATTTGTTAATAAATCCACGCCTTAAATAAATATTCTTTAAAAAATTCTGCACTTCTGTTATTAAAAAATTCTCCTCTCTGTGATAGTCCTTGCATCCACTCAATTTGTGCAAGCCTTTTTTCAATTCCATTTTCAATTTCCTGTTTTCCTTCGCTGCAGCTCAAATTCTTCCACGTCCAGCTGTTTTTTTTTTAGCCTTTTATATTAAACCTCCTGACAACTTCATCGCCAAATAGCTTGACCAAATACCTTCACTTAAATAAGAAACGAAAAATCAACAACTGTAAAGGCATCTGTTTGTCATCATGATCAATCATGCTTGACCAAACCGAACGACCATCCATTCCGTCGTTCTGTGTTATGACTCAAAATAAAGGGTTGGACCACTCCAAATAAAAGACATCAATATGAAGATACCTCTTCACCACACCACCGAACCACCACTCCAGGAAAAAATGTTTCCATTACGAGGACAACAACAGCTGACTTTTGCAATAAGAAAAAAATAACAACAACAAATTATAACACATTTGTTATTGCTGTTGTTGTACTATTGTTATTTGTTTCTTTTTTATGAACGAAGGACAATGATGACTCTGTTACTACTACTACTTCGATTCTACAACGAACTCCATCAAACTTCGTATGACTCTGTTGCGAACCGAAGTTGTTTGTTAGCAAACGAACTATTATAGCAACCGAATGACGATTGTAACTCTTTATCACTCACTCAGCTGCTTTGCCGTCGTTCTTTATCCCTTACGGCAGAGGGATGGAAATTTCCACTAAGAGGGAAACTTTAGCATTAAGCGTTATGGAGTGTCAGAGATGGGAATTCTACAGTTGTTCGTGTAAAAGGCATAAAAATAATTTCCAGCGACTTACAAAAGCCTCAAATATAAAGAATATTTAAATATGTATTTTGGGTTCTCAGGTTGCCAACATACCAAAAATTTATCAATATTGGTCGATATTTGAGTAGAGGCTCCATATAAAGATCCAGCCCCCTTATGGAGAATTTTCCAATCGAATTGATTAAATTTTTGCATTACGAAGTGCCTGTAATTGCTTATTCCGAGATTTTGATGGGTCAACAACGTCTTAATCGAACATTTTCAAAATGTAAGTCTTTGTTTCTATATTGCCTTCATACAAAGTTCCCGCCTCATTTTCGGTATGCTTAAGGTCCTATCCCATGCTTCCAACCGGAGTTCCTGTTGTTTGGCATTTCGTTTTCTCCTGACAGCAATTTAACGTAGCATAGCAGCCCCTATTTACTATGAGTAGTCCCCGATCTATTTAAGGTAGTTCTAATGTGGAGGGCTCAAAAAGTTCGACGCGGCTGGTTAGAATACCAAAGGATGTGGATTTTTAAGAAATATTTTATCATCGACGTTTGAGGAGGATGTGGATTTTAAACATCGTTTCCTCGCGTTCCTCTAAAGACCTGGTGTTTTTCATAATAAAAAGAAAGTTATATCAGCCAATGACCACCTAAATACGCGCATATATGATCATATCCTTCTCACAAAATTTTCCAAAACCAAATCGCAAAATGACTATCCAATGCCTCCCGAATTATATCTTTGAGGTCTGGAGACGATCCTGGATCGTTGGCATAGAACTTGTTTTTTGACTGTTCACTATCACGTCAAGGTTTTATCGTCAAGCATCAGATCCGAGGTAAAAATGGGTCTCATCCGTCTCGAAGATCATTTTATAAAAATAAGACCTCGGTGACCAATTGTCCACACATCGGTCGCAATATTTTTCCTATAAGAGAGCCAAGAGAGCCATTCAACTAAAAAATCCTCAATTATCTCTCGATGGTACAATCGATTTTTTTCTTTTGGTTGCGTGCAATCGAATTTTCAACTAATATAATATTTCAAAATAAATTTTAAAATCCCCCAGTATTTTTTAAAAAAATTAAAGAATATTTCTGCGGCGCCCAATCGAAGTTCCAGTGATATAATAATTTAATGATTCCTTTTACGACTTTTTTGATGGCGCCCAATCGAAATTTATTAGCGGATGAAATTTAAATTCATTCCTCAAAAAATGAGATGCTTTTTCGATGTGATTTGGAATCATTTTCATGTATTTCAAGGGCGTAAAATCACCATAGGCAAGGCAATCGGCATTCCGGCTTACGTTAACTGAACCTTATAAGTCTTAAAACACAGGTTTCCGACCAGCAAAAATCATTGAATAGCAAAATAGGTTCTCCGGAGCATAAATCCTTTAAACAGTCACATAATCTGGTTCAGTGGCGACCAATCGAAGTAATATCGAAAGAATTGTTTAATGCACAAGTGATTTCAGAGGTGTTCTACGATTTTTTTGGTGGCGCCCAGTTGAATATAGGAAGTATCGATCCACGCACTATAACTGTCGAAATTGATTTATCCGATTTGGTCAAAACTGTCAGCTGAAATAATAAACCTTTAGTTTTTTCTCCTGGTAATGAGATAGACATCTATCGTTGCATAGAATCAATGCCTTCATGAATTTTGTGCAGGGAATGGGAGTCCTTGCTTATTTAGTGTTGTCATTTTCCTCTGGGTGGCGCTATCTTCTCTCATTCATACGTTTCGTCATCTTCATCGATTTTTTCATGGGTTTATGTCGTGAATACTTTTTGTTTTATTCCTGGTGAATTATTGGTCTCCTGTAGGCTGTTCCAGGTGATGGAACATGGAAACAATGCCTTCTTAAATTTTGTTCCGTGATTGGTTGGAGTCCTTACTTACACAGTGTTTCCAGGGTTGGTTATTACAATCTCGAGGGGAAAATTGATTATACTCCTCTTAGGAGCAAGGTCTTCGTTAATAATTTTTTCCGCAGTAGCCTTTCCTAGGTGATGTGGCTGCCATCTACCGTTTGTTATAAAAACAATGCATACTTTAATTGTTTTCGGTAGTGGTTGGAGTCCTTACTTATTTTATTGTTGTCATTGTCCTCTGTGAGGCACCAACACAAAATAGAATTGCCAGGAGAATATTTATATTTTGTGTTGATTCCGAGGTTATAATATTAGTGCTCGATTTCAGATACATTTGTTCTTATTTCCAAATATTCAAAAATCACATTGAAAAAAATGTTTGCTTCCTCCGTTGGAATACGAGCCAGACTATCGATTTGTGGCCTGGCCACTATCCAATGTACGGCAACTAATTAATCACTATCTCCGGCAAGGGTGCTGCCATCTATCGTTGCCTAGAAACACCAACTCCTTGCATTTGGTGTAGTATTGGTTGGAATCCTTGCTTATTTAATGTTGCAATTTTCTATTAAGCAGCAATCTCCTGGTGTCGTTGTCATTCCGATTCTGTGTCATCATGGTGTGTGGATCCCAGGTTGATTTTTTTAGAATGTCAGGGAAACATTTGTATTCTACTAGTTTTACTCCCCTTGATATCTAGGCCCGTCTCTCGGAAATGGGGTTTCCATCTATCATTGCCTACGAGGCTTCCTTGAATTTTGTATAGTGGTTCGAGCCCCTGCTTATTTAGTCTTGCAATTTTCCTCTGTGTGGCGCCATTGCTATTTTATGTTATCTTTCTTTGCCGTGTTTGATGCCGAGGTTGGTTATTAGAATATGAGGGAAGAACTTCGTATGTATTTCATCTGGATCAATTTTTTGTAAATATTGGAAAACCATTTTAGAATAATTTTTTACTTCTTCGGCTGGAGTTCGGACCTGGTACCCATCGACTTGTAGGCTAACCTCTGCCACCATTACACTACACCAACCCTAACAATAATAAAGTTATTGGAAGAAAAAATAATAGATTAAAACATGGGGTTTGGGCCCGGAATTTTAATTATTGCAGTGAATGTTGTTGCCATTTTCCTCCAGGTGGAGCTATTACCAGTCATTTCTATTTTGTGTCATTCTCATGTATCGATGCAGAGGATGGGTTTTTGAGAATGTCAGGGAAGGAGTGGATTCGAACACATTTTATCTGAAGAAGGATGTAAGGCTTTTGCAAATATTCGAAAACCACTTTCAAAGAATTGTTCCTCGACTTTTTAAACGTTTTCAACGAACTTCATGGAAAAATATTTTCAAATGGGGTTCGGTTCCCTGATTTTAATACATAGAATATCTATAAAAGTTTGCTCATCTCTGCAAATATTTTTTACATAACTGCCCTGCTAATATATTGCTGCGTTGCTACCCCTCAAGTAATACTATTTGGATTGCAGCCAAAAAGTATGCAACAACATAATTTTGTTTGTTTTTTTTCTGCCCAACAAATTTTGTGATTCACCGTATCATTTCTTAATTATGACTTTCCAACCCTGCAACATACATTGTATCCATACAACCCCCTTTTCCGACTTTCCAACCGTGTAACATAGCACGTTTTCCATCTCTGTCAACGTTGCATTTTTGTTGCTGTGGCTTTCGTGTTCGTTCGCTCTCCTCTCTCGAGTAATGGCTTATGGAACGTAGCCAAAAAGTATGCAATAGTTTTTTGTGCTAAAGCACATTTTTTGTTGATTATGTATGTTGGCTGCCAAATTGATGGTTGTTGTTGTTTGGCGTTTTTACTATTGTTGTTGTATTTGCCGGGCTATTAGTAAGCCTTTTTTTGGTCGGTCGGTGTGTTTTGTAGAGGAATCCTTGTTTTTCGATTACTCGGCTACTTTTTTTGTTGTTGTGTACTACCATAAGCTAGACATCAGGGCGACAACGGAGGGTAGTCGTCGTCATTGTCGGGTATTTTATAGTAACTGTTGTTGTTCCACATATACAGAGACACACAGAGATTCATACATGTGTTTGTCGATTTGGCCACTATATAAAGTCGTCGTCATCCTCGTTTGTAGTTTGATCGTCGTTTTTGATGTGTTGCTGTTGTATTTTTTTTTTTTTTTTGTTATTGTTGTTGTAACAATTCGTTGCAAAATTGGCAGCCGCCAGACACCACACCGCCACACATTTTGTGATTCGTCGTTACGTTCCGATTCATTCCGTTCTGTTCGTTCGTCCTCTTCTTCAAATTTGCTGTTACCGTGCAGCAAATAGCAGTTCAGTTGAATTGCAACAGTCGCGTATCGTGGTTACCACCAACCAACCATTCCATTGAATACCACTTCAAACCGTATCATTTTTATATACCGAGCTCCTGCTGACTGCCAGCCAGCCGACCTGCCTGACTTTCATTCTGGATTCTCTCTTTCGTTCGCTCTAATCAACTCTAAAGGAAGGAAAGAACGCAAATAAAAGAACATTATCCGGCCAACTGTCTATAACAAAACACATAACCAAAAGGGAATTTTTTTTCCGAACTAACAAAAAAAAATATTTTTTACAAAACTTAATACTACATAAAAAAGTGTTCCGATTCTAACTCTGTGAAAATAAACTGCAGTATAACTGAACAATTTTAAATCAAAATCCTCAAGAATAAAACCAAAACTCAGTGCCTTCTTTGTAAAACAAAAAAACTACCAAAAGCCTTCGATTTTTTAAAACTAAACCTTTTTAGCTGAACTCAAAAAATGGTTGCCATTAATAACTGTAAGTAGAAAAAATATCAAAAATATCAAAAATTAAAAAAAAAATTATGTACATTTTTCTAAATGTATCATTCATTCGCATATGTAGACCTTCCAAGTTTAAAAATAAAAAAAATATTTAAAAAATTTATTTCAATTTTAAATATGTTTTTCTTAAAATTTATCCCTTGACAAAATATATTTTTTAGAAATCCAAACTGGTTTTGGTCCACAAAAAAACATTTCCTTAAAAAATACATTTTCTAATAAACCAAGGTGTGAGACATATTTTTAGGAGTTTGTTTAAAAGAATAAATCCAATTATTAAATATATATAAATTATTTTAAATATACCATTAAAAAAATAATTTTTAATAAAGTTAAAATCTAAATAACTTAAATTCGCCACGCATTTCCTGTCCTTTCCTGTAGAAAATTATTTTGTTAATAATTCAAAGTGTGGTGTATACTTTTAGGAGTTTATTTTTACAAATTAAAATAAACTTTTTTAAGAACATTAAAATCTTTCAATATTGTCTTATGAAGCCTACATTATTTTTCTTATAAACATTTGCCGTTTTTTATGGAATACTCAAAGTGTGATGCATACTTTTAGGAGTCAATTTTTTAATTTGAAGTTGCTTTCATTTTAATTAAACATTTTAATATTCCTATATGTTTTAATGAAGTCTACATTTTAAACATTGAAATGCCTCCAAAAAACCAATTACTAATACTTTTGACAGAAATAAAAATGGTTGCCGTTATTAATTGGGAGTCTATTTTTATAAATGTCTCCTTGGGCACGTGTTTTAATTTAAAATACACAAAATACCAATACACATATTCGAATTAACTTTTAACTTTTTATGGAAAAGTCAATATGTGATGCCTACTTTCAGGAATTCATTATTTAAAATTTGCATTTTTATAGATTTTAATTAAACATAAAAAAATATAGAAAGATTTTTGTGAAGACTACGCTACAAATTTGCAGTTTATAATCCAAAAGCTAAAGTGCGATGTATACTTTTATGTGTTCATTTCTATTAAACTATATTTTTAAATTTTTAAGATATTTAAATATTATAAACGTTTTTATGGCGGCTAATTAAAATTTGCAGTTTTTGATGTAAAAGTCAATGTGTGGTGCATATTTTTAGGAGTGAATTTTTTTAAATGTGCGTTTTCGTACATTTTAATTAATTTTTTTCTTACAAATGTCAAAGTGTAATGCCTACTTTTAGGTGTACTTTTTTGGAAAAGTATATTTTTGCATCAGTATTTTTCAATAGCAAACTGAAGGAAACTCTTATGTAATCAAAAAGAGGAGTTGAATTTCTGAAAAAAATATAACTTTAAAAAACACGTGGACACACAGCTGATTTAGAGCATAGAAGCTCATGCATGGACACTGATGCTCCTGGTTACTCCTCTCACACTGTATTTTCCTGTTTTAGAGATTCCTGTGAGTGCTTGCTATCAGTACTATAGTACTGTAAGTTACGAAAAACTATTAATATTTGAGGAAATATTTGTAAATAGTATTTCACTCAACAAAATTCAATTCCCAGAAACTGAAATTGTTCTAAAATGTGTTCCTCTCTTGTGTTGAAATTTCAAATGAAATACACGTGGAAAATTCTCATATACGAATTACGGTCAAAATTGATTATAATTACTGTATTGGATTTCGTTATACTGACCAATTTTTTCGATCCCTTGACCGTCGGTATAAGTGATATTTTTGTGATTGATTATTATTTTTGAATATTTTTCTACATCTAGAAAAAGTCAGAGGGCAATAAAAAACCAGTAAGGAAAGTAGTAAAGTCGGACGGGGCCGACTATATGATACCCTTCACCACTATGGATATATTAAACAGGACTATTAACATGAAATTGGATGAAATAAAATATGTGATATTTATCTAAATGTGAATCTACCTATATATCCGTAAGTTATATAAATCGACTTCAATCAAATATAAATAGGTTATCTGTTGGGCTATGTCTGTACTTCTAGAAAACGCAACTACGTAATTCTATGCTCAATTTTGTACGTTGTGCAAAATTTGATGTCAACCTGACTAGCATGAAGAGTTTGATGTCCAATTTACTTAAAATCGGGCGAAAATATATATGGAAGCTCTATCCAAATATATCAAAGGATATATAGGGACTTTGGAGCACCATTTACATGAAATCGGACGAAACTATATCTGAATCTGGGCCGATTTTCTCGAAACTGGGCAGACATCATTCTAGGCTCAATTCAGTACGTTATGCCAAATTTCCTGCAAATCGAAAGATATATAGGGACTTTGGGGCACCATTAACATGAAATCGGACGAAACTATATATGGGAGCTATATCTAAATCTGGACCGATTTTCGCGAAACTGTGCAGACATCATTCTAGCCTCAATTCAGTACGTTATGCCAAATTTCATGCAAATCGAAAGATATATAAGGACTTTGGTACACCATTTACCTTAAATCGGAGGAAAATATATACGGGAGCTATATCTAAATCTGAACCGATTTTCACGAAACTTTGCACACATCATTCTAGACTTAATTCAGTGCGCTATGCCAAATTTCGTGCAAATCGAAAGATATATAGGGACTTTGGTACGCCATTTACCAAAAATCGGCCGAAACTATATATGGGAGCTATATCTAAATCTGAACCGATTTTCACGAAACTTGGCACACATCTTTCGTGGCTCAATTCAGTACGCTATGCCAAATTTCGTGCAAATCAAAAGATTTGCAGGGTCTAAAGTCCGTAAATCGGGCAAAAATATATATGGGAGCTATATCTAAATCTGAACCGATTTTTCCCAATATCAATAGGGTTCGTCCTTGGGCCAAACAAATGAGCTGTGCCAAATTTCATCCAAATCGGATCATAAATGCGACCTGTACTTTGTTTACAATTTAACATGGACATACGGGACGGACATGCATAAATCGATTCAGATTCTATGATTCTATGCATATTCTCAAAAGGAACCATGGGTCTATCTCGATTATTTTTGCCTGTTACAAACATATGCACAAAGACATAATACCCTGTACCACAGTGTGGTGAAGGGTATAAAGAGTTAAATTCCTGAACAAAACTAAATTAAGAAATGAGTCACTTTAACACACAGCTGTTATACGCTCTTGACAATTTTGAAGATTATTAAAGAACTGGAGACAGCCATACAATACAATAAAATTACTACAGACTATATACATATATTTTAATTTATTAATTCTAAGATTTATTAATGTCATCCAACATCGAACACGTGGAACCTTCTGTAGGTATCTTGGGTAATTTAAATGTCTAGGAAATTGTTGAAGAATATTGCAACTCTGTAAAAGTGAGTCACTTCTCTTGGAGTTAGTTAAGGTGATTTTAAACCATTTTTAACATTTTCTGATTTATTTTGGGAATTTTTCTATAATAAAATTTAATTTAATTAAAATTTGAGGTCTTCTTTAAATATATATTTGTTTTCAATGCAATCCACATTAGAACAAATGAAATCAAGTCTGCAACCGAGATATATTTACCCTCAACGTATGGTTTGCGGAGGTTTCATTATGAAAAGTTTGAATGAAATCGATTTCTCCCTTCGAGAGTTATCATGCGCACAAGCCAGACAAACAGAAGAGACTTTTATTATTTATAACAGACCTCGCACTACACCTATTAAAGGGTATTTTTGTATATCCTTCGTTTTTTAGAAATTCTCCCTAAAGTTTTTATTGATTTTGGCTTTAAGTCTTCAGTTCGGGATAACTTTTGCTAAATTTCCTTTTTTTTGGTTTTATGTTGGCAACTCTGGTCACTAGCTCGTCTATGAATGACCCCCTGCACCACGTCTTTGAAAAACTCCCTTTACTTCGTATATCACAGATAACACGTGCGTGTCTGTATGTATTCTGTAAAGTTTAATTGATAGGCACGTTGATAGATAGGCAGTAATAATTGCAACGTCTGTAATGAATTCCGGTCTTAGTCTCATGTATTGGCTTTAAGTCTTCTGATCAAGAATATGATCCGAATAAAATTCTTTGTCAATATTTAGTTAGAGCTTTGACATTTTACACATACGCAACTATTACTCTTACTATGTTTGATATTTGGTAAATGGGATATATCGGTCCAAGGTTTGGCATTGCACCAATTCAACGGTACATATTCGACATTCTTTCTACTTTTTACTTTTTAACATAGCCCCTCTAAAAAGATACCTCCCAAATATTCGGTATTTTTAGGCGTATTTTTCATCCGAAATACCTGTAATTTGGTATTTTGAATTCTCATTGTGTGTGCCAAATATCACTACCAAAATTTATCAATATTTGTCCACTTTTTAAGGATAGCCGCCACGGAACCCTCAAATATACCGAACATTTGGGATTTTTGGCATGTTTTTCAACCTAATTAGCTGAAATTTGGTATTTCGGGTTCTCACAGGGTAATACATCTTCCTACCAAAAATTATTAAAACTGTTCCACTTTTTAGGATAGCCCCCATTTAGCGGTACCTCCCAAATTTCCGTATTTTGAATATTATGGGCGCTCCAATTGAGTGTCAAATTTTCTGATCATAATTTTTCCATGGCATAGACTGTAATATACAAAAATTTCAAACGATTAAAGGTATTTGAAATGTTTATCTCATGGTGGAGCGTATAAGAAGATCCGCCAGGCTGAACTTAACAACTTTTTTACTTATTTTTATTCCAAACAATCTCGATAAATCAAAATTGTATCATGGAGTATAAAAATTCTACCTTATTGATTTATTTTTATGAAGCCCTGAAAGCGTGCCTTATTTTAAAAAAATATTTTTAGAACAGCCTTGAAGACGTACCTTATATTAAAAATAATTTAAATCGGCCTTTAAGGCATGCGATATTTTAAAAATATTTTTAAGCAACCATTGAGGGCCACTTGCAAAATATTGAATAAATATATTTTTTTTAATCTGCGATTCATTTGGCTTCATTTATTTTTATTGAGAACAAGAATTAATTGTTTTATTTGTTATACGGTATTTTATTTTCAAATAAAATACTACCTTAAAAAATTACATTTTCTTTAAAGCCGTTAAAATAGAGTTTTGTTCCTTTCACCTGAAAAAAATCAAATCGCCATGGCAATGAAAACTTTCCAAAATATTCCAACGAAAAAAAAATACATAAAAACCAAATAATATAATATGTATTTCATTTCATTATATACTGCTATCGCTCTCTAACACCAAATATAATATTTGGTTTTTGTGTTGCATACTTTTAGCCATTTATTATTCAAAAAAATAACCTTCATTTGTGGTGTGTGATTTCAGCTCATTAAAATTTGTGTATCTACAACTGGTATTTAAGTCAATTATTTATTTTTTGTTTTAATAATAAATGATATTCATTTGGAAAGTTTTTTTGGATTTTCCCATAGTTATTAAATCACGAAATAATTACAGACTAAACATCTAGTCGAAACAACAAAAAGGACTTTAGAGGTTGTTTTTATTTATTTATTTTTTGTGTTTGTTAAATTTTTTTGTTATTAGTTATTTCTTTCAAAATATTCTAGACTTTCCAGAAAATTCCACTGATTTATGTCGAACATATGCCAAGATACTGTTTCTTATTTTGTAATATTAAACATGAGCTTCTCTTCTGTCTGAAAACTATAAAATTTCTTAAAAGAAAATGATGAGTTGAAGTTTCATTTTCTCAAATAGTAGAGAAAAGTAAATAACACACACACACACCCCCAACACCCTAAAAGTATGCTATGAAATGTAATATAATAACTTTGCAAAACTTGCCCATACAAGCCAAAGTATTTAGACAATTACAA
Organism: Musca vetustissima; assembly: GCF_032173495.1. Lineage (NCBI taxonomy): Eukaryota > Metazoa > Arthropoda > Insecta > Diptera > Muscidae > Musca > Musca vetustissima. The sequence continues at coordinate 145,648 of NW_026877641.1, forward strand.
ATACATATCAAAAATGCTTTTGATGTTAAGAAACGAACATGAGCTGTATAACTAACAGGCTCCTCTCCTCACCCCGTGTAAACCTCCCTATTTACGAAAACAAGTTTCCATTACTTCACATGATCTTTTCTTCTCCCCCTGTATTCATTCTCTTATTATCCCCTCCTCTTTTATTTTTGGCATACATAATTTAATTAAATTTGCAAGTTTACGAAAAAAGCTTTTATGAATATTAAGAAAAACAACTCCTCCTCTCTTAACTCTTATCAATCAGAGTGGCATCTTTGTGTTAAAGGCAAAAATGTTTAGCATACATTTAGGCGTTTATGTTCACATTACAACATTTTTCCGTCTTGTTAATTATTCCTTACATTTGCCAGAATTTCATTGAATTTTCTTGTTTCAGCATTTCTTTCTATTTACTTGTCTAGTAATTGTTTTCGTTTTTCATCTTCCTCTTCTGGACTTAATTTTTTTCATTCCCTTTTTGGAGCATGTTTTATTATGATTTCTCCTTTTGCAAACCACTTAAACCATTAATAGGTTGATCTCTTGAGTTTGTGTTTTTATTGTTGCTCTTAAGGATGATGTTAAAGAAATCTGTTGGCAGATTCATGGCATAACGACGCCATACAATATGAAGGATATGATTTAATTGTCAATTGTTGAAAGTGATGCTAATGTAGCGATTTAAAAAAAAAACATATTTTTCGAATGGCCAAGAACGCGTGGATTTTTTTTAAAAATATTTTTTAAAGCATCCACACAAGGCGTGTATTTAAAAAAAAAATTATGTCAAAGACAAATCGTGGATTTTTAAAGCATCCACCCAAGGCGTATATTTCTTAAAAAATATTTTTCAAATCAAAGATAAGGCGTAAATAAAAAAAATTTACAAATGTTTGTAATTTTTTTTTGTTTAAATCGATGACTAGTTGGCTCTTCTTTAAATAACTTCGCCATATTTGCTTCTTAAAAAATACATGTTTAAGAGCGAACGCCCCATGACTTCCATAATATTTTAATATTTATTGAGAACAATAATTGATTATATTATTGTTATGTCACAACTTCCAAGTAAAATGGCTGCCTTAGAAATATTTTTAAAAATCCATACCTTGTTGGCTACATGAAAAAATATTTGAATATTAATAGAACCTGAATTCATTATCTTCAGATTGATTTCCTTCAACCTCATCTTCCGCCGTTTGGAATAATTTTCTGGGTCTTCCCCGTCTTCCAAATTTTTAAATTTTTGGACGTCATCATTTTCAATGTCACTTGCTATGTTTTCATTTATACCTCAAATTTTCCATTCACATTCGGGTGACTTTCTTCGGCATTCAATTACGATTTCATTATGTACAACCTAATCACAGAAATCATTGTACAATTTTTCAAATCCACTTTCTTCAATAAATTGCACGTCTCTGCTTATTACAATTTTTCTGATTCTGATGAATAGCCCACAAAAATATACAACTCAGATCTCGACTCAAATTTGCTTTTCGGCTTCTTGTTCAAAACATAACCTTTTGATCCGAAAGCTTTCACGTGCGCCACCGTACGTTTCTTATTTGTCCAAGTTATGTATGGTATTTCACATCTATTTCGAATGTAACACGCCCAAAATGGTGATTGAGAACCCGCATGTTTCATTATGCAGCTTGTCATTTCTACAAGTTTTCTACTTTTTACGTTCTGCCATCCCATTTTGCTGTGGCGTATACGGAGCCCTTAACCAACGTTTTATACCATTTTGCTCCAAAAAATGCATCGAATTCTCTATTGCAATACTCTGGAGATATTTAATTTTACGACCGGTAAAGTTTTCAGCATGTGCCTTGTACTTTTTATAAGCTGGAAATACCTCCGACTTCTGCTTTAGGAAATATACTTCACACTTCACCTTGATTTTTCATCAATAAAAGTTATAAAATATCTTGCACCGACAATCTACTCACATCTCATACTCAGGTCACTGTGTACACAACATATTTTGCACATATTTTGTGTTCGTTCTTTGGGCATGCGGCCCGAGTCTGCTTTTCACTGATGCACACTTCGCATGGTGGAGTTTCAAAGTTAATTCGTTCGTTTATAATATAATAATTTATAATATAATACAAGTCTCCAATTCTTTCTGCAGTTAATATCACCTTTTTTCTTTATGAAGTATAATTGCGTCGTACTTACGAAATTTGACCTCGTAACCTTTATCTGTCATTTTCTACACTGGCAGTAAATTTGTTCTTAAGTCTGGTACATAAAGAAAGTCTTCAAAATTTCACATTTGTTTCAGAAGCCCCATTTTTCACCGACATTTGAACATTTCCGATTCCAAAGATTTTTGTACACATCTTGTTTGCCAAGTTCAGATTTTGATCCATTACTGACATATCCGTGAAAATGTCCTTATCGGCACTTATATGCGACGTGCAACCACTGTCCAAACACCATTTGGATTTCAGTTATGGACACAGATAATTTGCTTCTTCTGTCATTAATGTCAATTCAGATTTTCTATTTACTTCCACTTCTTGGGAACCGCGATTATTTTTACACTTTCAGGATCTGCAATACCTTGCAAAATGTCCGATTTTACCGCACTTAAAACACTTACTATTTTGCTTAAATTTCTTTTCCTTCATTTCATACTTTTTGGCATAAAGAACACTAGAAGATTCTCCATTTTCTTTCGATTTCCTCGTTTCGGACTCTTCCAAAATTTTCACACGCAAAATTTCCGATTTGCGTAATTTGTCCCTTGTTTCCAGGGCACAACGAAACGTTCCGAACGATTCTGTTAAGCTATATAACAGTAAAATCGCCAAGAATTCATCTCCAATTAAAACGCCAATTTCTTTTAGTTTGGCCACGGCATCGAAAAAATCGTTCAGATGTTCCCGTACATTATCGCCGTCACGCATTCTCGACAATGCGACTCTTTTCAACAGGGTAGACTTCCTCGCAGGCCATTTCGATTGATACGTTGATTCCAGTCTCAACCAGATTTAGATTCTGCTATCAAGTCCAATTCTGATGGACTCATCGCCAAAATGATGTCGGCCGCTGCCTTTTTGGTCTAGCTTTTTCCAAGCTGCTGCTTCCATTGCACCATTGGGATATTCATCGCATCCATCGACATAGGGGAAAAATATTTTCTTTAAGTAACTTCGCCTTATTGCCTTCTTAAAAAACTATTGTGTAAAAATCGATGCCATATTGGCTTCATAAAAATATGTTTATATTTATTGAGAACAAAAATTGATTTTATTGTTGGGCCACAATTACCAAGTAAAAAGATAGATTCCCTTAAAAGTATTTTTAAAATATATCCCTTGTTGGCTACTTGAAAACATATTTGAATATATTTATTGAGAACTAAAATTAATTGTTTTATTTTCATGGCAAAATTTTCAATTGATCAAACGATCAAAAACATGTGTGATCATTTCGTAAATAACAAAACAACAGGGCGTTTCATATATCTATAAAATAATACAGGGCGACATAGCTTAAATATTTTCATAAAACATGTGTTTTATGAACGGTGTTTACACTGGAATTTTAGTCTTCCGATATAAAATCAGAAAACAAGAGATTTTGAAAAAAATCCCTGACAACACTGTGAATATATATTTGCCATGACTTGAGTTGAGTGATGATTGCATGCTTGGTTTGAAATATGAAACGATGACGATGTGTGCTTGTTCTTATTAAGAATGAATGTCAGCATTTCTCTTTCCTTTTTGCGTAGTTTCAGTCAACGTTGCAAAATGGTTTTTGTTGTACCAATCTTACTGGTTCTGGGCCACCACATACTGCTGTTACAAGTACCACAATTTTTTTCTGAACTACCATATAAGTGGCTGTTTTTTCCTCCACCAAGTACCCTTCAACATTGTAAAATTCGTTTTAATTACAATTTCCGCATGTACTTGTTACGATGCTGCGGCTGTTGTTATTTTTGCTCTTGGCGGGTTATAAAGGATACGCACTTTTTTCGTATTATTTTTAGCAACCACGCAACACACACAATTGTAGGACTTCTTGAAACACACAATTTTAAACTAAATAAGCCATTTTTTATTTTTTAGTTAATTTATTATATTTTCCACTTTTGTGCTGACTTTTAATTTTTCACAAAAAATTTCACAGCATTTTAAGTTTTGCTTATGTTCGGCCATGTGTAAAATTTTCCAATTATATTAATTTATACATATGTGTAAGGTCCACACATATATATGTTTGGTGTTATTATGTTAATGACTCTCCATCTCATTTCATACCCTAGGATTTTTTCCCAAGCAGAACTAATTCACTTGCCCCCTTTGATATATATTACCTGCGAAAATACAAATTCAAAACTGCTAGGTCAGCACATTAATTAGAATGAAATTTTTGTGGGTTGGCAAATTTTGTTTGCCACGATATGTAGAGCACAGAGTAGACATTGAGTGTGTGTTCTCTGTGTGGAGTGGTAGGAGGTCAACATGTGGTGAACAGGGCTGAAGAGATTTTTGAAACTAATAACTTGGGTTTTTTAAAAAAAAGTATCTAGAAAAAATATTTTTTTACGTAATTCAAGGCTTGATGACTTTTTAAAAAAGTCTATGGCTTGGCTTCTTGAATAAATATTTTTTAAATCAGTTTCTTCAAAAATTGTTTTATATTTATTGAGAACAAGAATTGATTTGTTTATGGTTTGATCCACAATTACAAAGACGGGCCTTATAATAGTATAAAAAATCTACGCCTTATTGGCTTTTTGAAAGAAAAATATTTCAATATATTTATTGAGAACAAAAATTGATCATATTTTATATAACAATTTCCAATTTAAAATACGGCCCTTAAAAATATACGCCTTGTTGGCTACTTGAAAAAATATATTCTTTAAAATGTGCGTCTTGTTGGCTACTTGAAAAAATATATTTTTAAAAATCTACGCCTTGTTGGCTAATTGAAAAAAAAAAATATTTTTTAAATCCAAACCTTATTGGCTACCAAAAAATATATTTTTAAAAATCTACGCCTTGTTGGCTAATTGAAAAAAAAATATATTTTTAAAAATCCAAACTTTATTGGCTACAAAAAATATATATTTAAAAATTTACGGATTTTTGCTACCTGAAAAATATTTTTATAAATTTATTGGGAACAAAAATTTATTGTCTTATTTGTATGCCACAATTGCCGATTAAAAATTCGGTACAGTCGTCTTCATTAAAATCGAATGTAACTATTTTACACTTCTAATACCACCTATACTCCAAACAAAAACTTATTACTGTAGTTTTTAAACTTTGTTTTAATTTTCTATCCCATAACAATTACAACCACCTGCCACCATATACATTCCATAACTTCAAAAACTTGTATTCCTCCTCCATTGTCCTTAAAACTTTTATATGGATGTTAGTTGCAATTTTTGCACTTCACTAATATTCTATGGCAGCATGGAATAAAAATCCAAAAAAAGAAATAAAACTCAACAACATTTCAACTCATTAACATTTATAATAAATATAGAAAACTTTTTTGCTATAATTTCCCTCCCAAATACCTTCACACTCTGTTGAACGCGTGGTTAGAAGAAACTAAATGAACAAAACTTTTTTTAACTTTTTTAAAAGCTAAAATTTTAAATACCAACCACAATAATTTCTATACATTAAAATACATTTGAATGATTCTATTCTCACTACTATTTTTTTATAATTTTTGTTCTTTGTTTTAAATTTTTAGGATTTTAGGTCATTAAAGTTGGATGAAAAAAATAGAAGAATATTATATGAATGAGAAAATGTTCGCAATACCACAAGGTTTTTTTGTTGTTGTCCAAATCATCAGTAAAAGCATTTTCGTGTTAAAGCAGACTATATGTGGTGTTAACATGGAAAACATTAAAAAAATAATGAAGTAAATTTTTATTGAGAACAAGAATTGATTGTTATGTATTAATGATACAAGTCAGTTATTTAAATGACAGAATTAACAGGGTGTCACACATATCATTTTATTTTATAAGATTTGGATCGTTTTGACAGAGCTATAACAGGGTGATATATAAATAAAATGTTCATGTTATCTATTAAAATTTATTGAGAACAAAAATTAATTGTTTTATAATAATGAATATTATAAGAATGGATATTCTGTAATATTTCATTTACAAAATTACATTATTTACAAAAATCACGCCGATGGCCTTGTGAAATATTTCATTTACAAAAATCACGCCTGAATTGTCTTATTAAATACTTTATTTACAAAAACCACGCCTGGATGGTCTTCTGAAATATTTTCTTTATAAAAACCACGTCTGGGTGGTCTTCTGAAATATTTTCTTTATAAAAATCACACCTGGATGGTCTTCTGAAATATTTTCTTTATAAAAACCACGTCTGGATGGTCTTCTGAAATATTTTCTTTATAAAAACCACGCCTGGATGGTCTTCTGAAATATTTTCTTTACAAAAACCACGCCTGGATGGTCTTGTGAAAAATTTCCTTTTTAAAAACCACGCCTGGATGGTCTTGTGAAATATTTCCATTATAAAAACCACGCCTGGATGGTCTTGTGAAATATTTTCTTCATAAAAACACACCTGTATGGTCTTCTGAAATATTTTATTTATAAAAACCACGCCTGGATGGTCTTCCGAATTTTTTTATTTATGAAAACCACGCCTGGGTGGTCTTCTGAAATATTTTTTATATATAAAACCACGCCTGGATGGTCTTCTGAAATATTTTTTATTTATAAAACCACGCCTGGATGGTCTTCTGGAATATTTTTTATATATAAAACCACGCCTGGATGGTCTTCTGGAATATTTTTTATTTATAAAACCACGCCTGGATGGTCTTCTGAAATATTTTTTATTTATAAAAACCACGCCTGGATGGTCTTCTGAATTATTTTATTTACAAAAACCACACATGGATGGTCTTCTTAATTATTTTATTTATAAAAACCACGCCTGAATGGTCTTCTGAAATATTTTCTTTATAAAAACCACGCCTGGATGGTCTTCTGAAATATTTCATTAAAAAAAACACTCCTGGATGGTCTTCTGAAATATTTCATTTACGAAAAACACGTCTGGATGGTCTTCTGAAATATTTTCTTTATAAAATCCACGCCTGGATGGCCTTCTGAAATATTTTATTTATAGAAACCACACCTTGTATGGATCCTATTTTATTTCTAAAAACCATAAAAGAATGGCTCCAACAAATATTTTATTTATAAAAACCACGCCAGAATGGCTCCTAAAGATATTTTTACAAAAATCGCTCCAGGATAGTCGTTGATTTTTTTGAGAACAAGAATTGATACCAAAAAGCGTGGTTTTACACTGTTGTGATTGGGATTGGTGTTGAGAGTTTTTTTTTCTCTCTCATTGGTGGAGTTGGAAAACATTGCCACAGGTGGGAACAAAAAAGTACGAAAAGGTAAATATTTGAAATATTTGCCAATATTTATAGAAGTTATTTGCTTAAATAATATATGTTATAATTTAAGCGTAAATGTATTCACGAATAATAAAAAATCTACTTTTTGTTTTGGTACGTTTATATCATTTCGTACCTTTTGTGAACAAAAAGTACGCTTATTACAAAATTAAAAATAGCGCAACTCTAATTACTCTCAAGAGAGAAAAACTCTCAACACCAATCTCAATCATATATATATATATAATACATATATATACATTTGTTTAACTAAATTTTATTGAGAACAAAAATTAATTGTTTTAAAAAATTCCTTTTAAAAATGTGACCCTGTAGAGACTGATTATTGGAATGCCAATGACCACTCGTCAGAAAACACCTGTTCTTGATGACAATATTTTCCCTTTGGGAGTTTTCAGCCTTCAATACCGTAAATGCGATAGCGAGGATAATATCACAAATATTTTTTTTTTTGTCATTTTCGGATTCATATTTTCAGAATTTCATATCTTCATTCAAACTTTTATTTCATTCCCATTCACATCCCAGCTTTTCAACTTCTGCCCATGAATTTTTGAAAAATGCTTTATGAAATGCCATATAAACGCACAATTTAAAGTGCATGGCGAAATTATTCATCTGTTTCCAAGCCAGCTATTTGTAAAAATGAGTTTTCCAGTTCTTTTTTGTTAATACTCGGCAGTTGTTGGTCAGCAAACAGTGATTAATGGCCATACTAAATAAAAAACAACAACAGATCCTCAAAAACATATTCATGCGATTTTTTAAATGCTCTTCGCATTTTTTGGTCCTCTCAAAAACAAATGTTCCTATCCATTTTTTGTGTGTGTGGAAAATTAATGTTATGGAAATGAATCGTGAAATTTGTAGTGCGGTAACTTGAAAGACTTGCCAAAAAAATTGAGGCGAACTTTGAATTAACAAAAAAATTTAATAAATATGTTTTTTGTAAATCTTTTATTGAGAACAAAAGTTGATTGTTTTGATTTTTCAATTCAATTGGGAGGAAAGAGTGAAACTGGTTCAAAATCCTGGCTTTTATAGAAGTTAAGTTATAAAAGGCATTGGCAGGATAATTTTAGAGTTGGCTCATCATTTTCTTAGTTTGTTGTCGGATACTTATCAGGATGAATAAATATTTTAATTATGTAGACTTCTTTTCAGAACTTAAACAAGACATGGATTTTTTAAAAAATATTTTTAAGGGCTAGTTTTTTTACAAATATTTGTAAGGGTCATCAGCCATGCAGTTTAGGGGTCATCAACAAGGCGTGAGTTCTTAACAAATATTTTTAGGATAGTCAATAAGGGGTCAGCAACAAGAAGTGGATTTTTATAGTAAATATCATTTTAAAATCCGTATATATGAATAAATTTATTGAGAACAAAAATTTATTGCTTTGTATTGATTATGTGGATCACGCCAAAATTCCTTCTTACTCAGTTTCGGAGAGAAATTCTATATAAAAGGGGTCTGGCAAGAATTAAAATATTTTTAATATATAGATTTTGTTTTCGGCAAAAGTCAGGCCTAACATATAGTTGTTTCTATAATATTTGTAAAAGTTTATGATGAAATTTATTGAGAACAAAAATTGACTGCTTTGTGTTGATCAGTCGAAATATAAATTTTTTTTTTTGGCAAAAATCGGGCCTAACATATAGTTGTTTCTATAATAGTTGAAGAAGCTTATGATGAAATTTATTGAGAACAAAAATTGACTGCTTTGTGTTGATCAGTCGAAACTTTATTATATATTTTCTCATGGTAACATTGGGCTTATAAATTTATTGGCCACATGCGTAGTGCAGGGCTCATAGTATGCCCTTATAGAAGTTTGATTCATTTTTCCCGTGTCCTCTGAGTTACCCTGTTAAAATCAAAGGCCCAGGGCATAATTAGCATTTGGTTTTCAGCGATGAGTTTTGGTTTGACAAAGAAGCCATAACCGTATTGTGTTGATTTCGATGTGGTTGGCAATGACTTTAAATATAATATTTATGAGAATAAATTTATTGAGAACAAAAATTGATTATTTGTATTTGAATATTTTCTTCACCTCTTCCAGATGTTATATTTCTCATTATTTTTTTTTTATAAAATAACACATTTAATTATTTTAACATTATTCTCTAACTTTTATTTCTCTCTCTCCCATTTCAGCCACTGAGATTCGCTGCCAGGAAAAATCACGCGGTGGCTTGAGTTATGAGGTAATTCTGGCTGAGCCAGCACCCAATGTAACCATACCCAAGAAGCCAGTAACACCTGGCAAAAATGTCTCAGCCGAAGAAATTGAGCAGAAATTGAAGGCCGCCGAAGAAAGACGTATTGTAAGTAGTCATATTCCTTATTTTGAAAATGTTGATCTCTAAAAATATAAATTTCCATTCGTCTAGTCTTTGGAACAAAAGAAAATGGCCGATTTAACTTATAAGCTGGCCAAAATCGAAGAAGCCACACGCAAAAAGGATGAAATCACCAATGAATTCATCAATCAGACCAAGGAACAATTGGAATCGAAAATGGAGCAACATGTTGAAAAGCGCGAGGCCATTATTAGTGATTTGAAAGAGAAATTGAAGGTACGTAACTGGGCATATTTCTAATACATTAGACAACTTGGAATATCTAAATTTTAAGGTTCAAAATTGAATTGCATAATTGAAATAAATTCTAATTTTCCGTGGAACATTTTATTAATATGTTAATTTTTCTTATAGATTCACTCTCAAGAAATTGAAAAAACTCGAGAACAATTGGAACAACAGAAATACATTGAGAAAATTGCCATTGAAGAGAAACTTAAGACCGCTCAAACTTTGCGCGATGAAAATATCAAGAAAATGTTGGAACGCCTAAAGGAACATGTAAGTATTGTTTGATTTCAGTTAGTCTTCGAATTTATGAAAATGAGTCTTATGTTAGGCACCTCAAAATCGCACCATACCATTGTGTCATTGTTTATAACATTTTTTTCTAATTAATCTTTTTTCGAATTTAGTTTTCTTTGTAAATATCCAAAATTTTTTATTTTATTTTAAGCTAACCATAATTTTAAGTTTCCCCATATTAAACTGAAGCACCTTATTTTGCACACAATCTAAGGTACAAGGATAATATATGAGAAGTGTAATGAATATAGAGAGATAAAAAATGAAAGTCGAGATTTAAGCATCCATTCCATATGCTTAAATCTCGAATTTCATTTCAGATGACAAAATTTTTAAAAAATGGGCGCGATTGATTTTGACTTTTCGGTAGTTAGATGAGATAAATATAAATCAAGCCAGCCTATACTTCAATTAAAGACTTTCCCAGAAGAACCGCTTTATAGAATCCTAATATTTTTCTTTGAATAAGGATGAGATCTCAGGAAGACAATAATGACATGAACCCATTTATGTTGAAAGCAAACTGTTCTGAGAATCCTTTGAGACCCTCCAGAATATCTAAGCAAAGTGAATCAGCTACATGATTCTTCTAGAAAACCTAACGATATTTCTATGGTGTCTCTGAGTCTGAGCCAAGCTTATTCGCCTCTATATGATGAAATTTATTGAGAACAAGAATTTATTGTTTCGTGTTGATCAGTCGAAGTTTTATTACATATTTTCCATTAATATTGCGACAGGTTCCCTGGTATAATCCTAGTTTAATTCTCTTTTTCAAAAATATCCAGGAGGTGTCGATGTTGTGATATAATGCTATCGCTCTGTTTTGGATTTAAACTCAGGCAAAATTAACGTTTGGTCTTCGGCATTCACTTCGTAGCCAAGTTGCGCTTATAAGATTTTATTTGGTAATAAATTTATTGAGAACAAAAATTGATTTTTTTGAACCTTACGGCCCAGTCCATAATTAGCATTTGGTCTTCAGCGATGAGTTTCGGATTGTCAAAGAAACTTTTCTGAGAATCTTTTGAGACGCTCCATAATATCTGAAGCAAAGTGAAGCAGGTCCAGGAATCTTCTAGAAAACATAACAATATTTGTATGGTGTCTCTGAGCCTGAGCCAAGATTATTCAAAGAAACTTTTCAGGAGGGCCCCTTGACTATGGATGACAAAATAAATCATAAACCCGTCCGCTGAATCTTCTTAAAAGTCTGGGGATGCTTTTATGTATTCAATGAATTTCTATCTCTAATTTAAAATTACGTCAATTCTACTAGAGACCAGAATGTCGCTAGAACATCGATCCTTTCCATCCTCCGGATAAAAATATTTTCAAGGGTAATTCTTTTGAAAGTGGACGGAGTCATTGAAAAAGTAAAGATTATTTCCCATCAGGGTTTAAAATGCTAACGCCAAAATAGCAAAAACACAGAAAATTGCCGCACTGCTAACTAAATTCATCCTCAAAATATGCAGCACAGCCAATCACAACTGCAACAAATAGCAATACATTACGAATAATTTTAGCAAACAAAACTAAAGCTTCTTGATTTTGTCAGCACTACAAAATAGCAATGATCAACTACAACATAATTGTCAACGCGACTAACAACCAAAGCTTACAATGAAGACTAAGCACCTTGACTATGGCTGCTAAGCAAGATTTTTAGCAAACAAAACCCGAGCATTTTTCGATTTCAGTGTTGTCCATTGAAATTATATAAATTGTATGAGATAATTAAAAATCGCGATTATGATAATTTAATTTTTTCGAACAATGACAATTATTAATACTTGCTAAAGGTTTTTATTTAATATATAAGTTAGTTTTTAGTACTATTATTGACAGTTTTTAATTGCGATTTGACATGTTTAAATTAAATAACAACACACAAAATGAATTGCCTTTTTTTCTAATTTGTGCGTTGGTAACACACAAACATAAAAACAACTATCGGCTGATTATTCGTCGGCAGCGAAATATGAATATGTAGTCGTACTGCCGATTATTCATAACAAAAAAAGCTCGCATGTGAAATACGTGCTTAGCACGAATGCAACAAACTAAAAAAGCTAGCCGTTTGCTAATTTAGTCATAATGCCAATATTTTTTAGCAGTAGCACTTTAGAGCTAAAGCTAAAATTTTTTGATGCTGCATTTTAAACCCTGTTTCCCATAAAACCTCTTGCAGTGAATCACAAGGCCCCTCTTCGGGTTAAAAAAAGGTCTCTGAAGAAACTGCTCAAAAATGTTTCGAATATGGATGATCAGAAAGAAGGATGAATTCTTCCTCTGAATCTTCTGAAAAACCTAGGGATGCTACTACGTAGTCAATGAATCTCCCTCCTTCTCTTGAGACCAGAATATCGCTAGACCATCGAATAATCCTTTCCATTTTCCGGATAAAAATAATATCAAGGAAATTTATTATAAAACTCTTATGACAATGGACGAAGTCATTGGAAAAGTGCGGATTTTTCCCAATAAAACTTTTTCAGAGGACGGCAAGGCGCATCTTCCAGTTAAGGAATGTCTTAGAAGTGTTGGGGGTATAAATTTATTGAGAACAAAAGTTGATTTTATATCAATGGATAATGCTGAGTAATAGCCTCTCCGTTGTTGGCCTTTTATATGTAGTTTTATTGCCAAACAATCCCAATGCCTTTGGCTTAAATCTTTGATGATATATAACTATAATCACATAATAACAAAATAGATGGATACATTTTATTGAGAACAAAATTTGATTGATTTTTATTAATCGTATTATATTTCTCCAGGCATAAATTTCAAACATATTCCTTAGGTTCAGCTGATGAATTCATTACATTATTATATTATCCTTGTACACTATTTTTACGCTTACAACATATTTTCTTTCCACGCAGTTTTCCCATTTTAAATCACTCATATTTTCCCTCCCTTTCATCTCACATCTTTACACATTGTAAATATATTCGATGAAATTCTTTATTCACTCATTTCATTATATTTCTTTCACTTTTATGTTTTCTTTTCCATCTATTTTCCATTCATTTCATTTCTTTCCTTCCTATATTCATATTTATAACTTAAATTAAATATTTTTTTATATATTCTATATATATAGAACACTGTCAAAATTGCCGAAATCAAAAATCAAATTGATCAATTGGAATCACAAAAAATCGAGGAGAAGGCCCGCATTATTGAAAATAAATTATATACCGCTGAACAAAATCGTGAAAAGGAGATACAAAAGAAAATTGAAAAAGTTCATAAGCTCGTAGGTTTCATTGCGTTTTTTCTTCCTCTTTTCATTAATGTCTATTATAAGTATTATGTGTTTGACATATCATTTGTTTTTTAAAAAAATCATGGCTTTTTGTTATTTTTTGTTTTTTGTAATTTGTAAAAAAAACAATCATCATAACATTAAGTCGTCATCGCGTTGCCAATTTTTTTATAATATAGCTGTGTTACTTATTTTTTCTATGAGTGTATATATAAAAATGAATTCTGTTGATAATTCTATTCCCTATGACGAATATGTTTCGAAATCAAATTTTAAAGCATTGATTTTCAAAATCAAAAAGTTTTGATTTTTAAAACGCTAAGTTCAAGTCTTTAATATGAAACCAATGGTTTAGGGTTTTACGATACAAAATAGGTAATTATCAAGCCGGAGTTTTTAATAGAATCTTAAAAATATGTGTTAGAAGGATTTAGAGGTTGTGTCTGTATGTTCCTCACGGCATCTAGCTTAGCCCACTCTCCTAACCCCATCTTCTCTCTGGACTCAACCTGTACAGGTCGCAGCCTTTCTGAATTTGGAGTTAGAGGCAGAACCAGATTAAAGAAAATTGGAAATACACAGCAGTACTAGCTGCTACAACAACAACATCAAATTATCTAAAGCATTGGCCCTGACGGAATTTTAATGACAATGCTGCAACAGCGGCCAGGATTTGAGTATATGACTAAGGTCTTCAATTTGTCGATAGCCAACAAATTCGTTCCCGAAGCCTGGACAATACGTAGATGTGGTCCCGCTACTGAAACCAATATATACCGATCTCACTTTTGTCACCACACAAACATTGATAACATATCACTTAATCCTGCTGATTAAACGTACAATACCCCAACACTAAGTGGTCAACCTAGTTGTTGGGGTCCAATCTATTGAGAACTAAAATTGATTTCATATCAATTGTTAAGGCAGGATGGCTCCGCTACTGAAGGCAGGCAATACATACTTATCTAACTTTTGTCACAAGTAGCGAAGGCTCTTGAGACATTACTCCTCCCCAGCGTTAGGGAAAGCAATTCAATTGCGGATCATCATCATTTGTTTCGCATTCAACAGCATTGCCATCTCCACACACATAAATCGAGGAATAAACCAGAACTGACCGTGCCATAGCGCATAACGTATTTAAATTCTTTGATACCGCCAATTATGCCAACCTTCTGAGCACACTGAGAAATTTCCCTCCGCACAAGTTTGAAACGTTGGATTGCCAGTTATATGTGAGGAAGCCATTCACACGTGGTGCTCCGGAATAAGAAGTCGAAAAGAAAAACCGACGAAGAAGGGGTGGGATGATATCACAGGATATGCTTAAACCTCTGCATTTCCGCCCCAGACGACATTTAGATCAGGAATATGAAGATATTCGCAGCAAGTCTGTTCACCACCTGGACAGCTGAAATGATGCTCTCGCTGAACATGATTTTTCGACGGAGAGCAGATTCCAACAACCAGGGGTAGTTGTCCGTAACGTTCGACAGTCTTTTCAAATAATTCACGCAAGTCAACGCTATTTGCGATAAGCTGGAAGGGGAAAAAGGTCCTCAAGTCATTGACTTGCAGCTCTTAGGGTGCTGAAAAACAAATCATTGCTGACCTCCTGCAAAGCTATGCGGCGTCAGTGTGGTTTGCGAATGTAAGCGATACACAGTCAAATCTGCAACAGTGTGCCTTCTCTGATCTCTGTGCACCATCTACCATCCATCAAATTGTGAATAAAACTCCTCCACCCAGGCGTGTCAGAAAGCATGTACATGAATGAATTCCGAGAGAATAACGGCCTCGTAGATCACCCCACCGCGCAGCTGAAGGACGTCAACTGCCCGGACAAACCAGAATAGTTTTGTCAAAATTACGTTCGGGCTGCTGAGTCGTCTTGGGCGAGGATTAACGATAACGTACGCAGAATTTCTGCCCAGAATGGCATAGGCCCACACTCCAAACTGCACGTATTCAATTACCTTACCAAGCCTACTCAACATACTCCAGACGGTCTGTGGCTGCAGCCTGTGGAAGTAGCTGCATTTCTGCGTTTCTTGGAGACAAGACCAGAACCAGATTGAATCAAGCATAAACATTATTTCTCTGACACTTACACTTATTATAACTGAGGCTATTAACACTAGATTGCCGAGAGCAGTCATTTTGACGGTTTTTAAATTTCAAGTACAAAAACAATTGTGTATATTATGACTCAGCTTTTTAAAATTTGGTGACTTTTTCTACCACATAGAACTACGTTTATTAATCATAGTAGCTGCTTCCTCCCCTCTTTCATTCCCCGTATTCACATGTGCTATACCTAAATAGCCTAAAAGCGGTCATTTTGACCTTTTTGAAATATTAAATAATCAAACTACTTTTATTACTGTATAAAGTAAATTTCTTATATGACCAGATCGGTACAACAACATCGAAACCCGTTTGCTACTCTAGAAACACATACGAACACACAAATCGGGAAAAATTAATTTTATATTTCCAGTCGATTTCACTCTTAGAGTAAAGTCTTCCTCTTTTTTCCAACGTTTTGTCCGCGCTCTTATTTTTCAAAAGGGGAAACCCGAGAGCCCTACCACAGAAAACAAATAATAACAACGTTTTGTATGATTGTAAATAATGTAACAAATATTAAAAAAAAAGTTTAAAAAAAATTCTTTACACAATAAAAAATTTTTCAGAATGAAGTCATTTTGACCGATTTTAGGCAATATAGGTATATACAAAATTCCCGTCTTTCTAGTGTTAAAATTATTCTCAATACAACCAATACCGTAATTGGACTGATTTTCCGTTCATATAGGTGTACTGCAAATTTCTGATTTTATTAAGATCTAAGGAATTTTTCATGTCAAGGTCCTGTAATCTTTCCCTTGTGTACAGTTTGAAGGAAGAGAGAATATGTTTCCCGAAATGAAATACATCTTTACCTGACTCCACAAACTTAGTATGAAATATATTCTTAAGCAAGCTCTAAAAATCTACTTTATCACGACTAAGACCTGATCCGTTCGTTGGAATTATACCAGGAGATTTTAAGAGTTGAGAATTATTAATCTCCTACACCAGTTTTAGAATTGCCCTTCTATAAGCAGACCATCAGATATTCTGCAAGAAAACCATCAACTCTTCTTCTATAAGAAGAAATTTAGATCTTCTAAAAGGCGACCTTCTATAAGAAGAACATCAGCTCTTCCACTAAGAAGACATTCAGCTCATCTAATAAGAAGACCTTCAGACCTTTTTTCGAAAAGAGAATTGATTTTATTTTTTTTTAATTTTTTCCTTTGCAGTTATCAACAGATTTCTTTTTTATCTACAAAAAATGTACATCTCTTATGTCTATCCTTCTAATTAATAATGATTTTAATATTCTCCCTCTATCTCTCCCTTTTTATCCAAAAAAATCTCTAGGAACGCCGGGCTGAATTGGTACGTCAAAATAAGGCAGCCGCCCAGCAGCCATTGTGCGAAGATAATGCAGCACCCATTGCCTCATCTGGCTAGAAGACTAGACCCGCAGAGCAACATGTAGCAACAGCAGCAGCAGCAGAATACCACAACGGCAACTAATAAAAAGCACTACTCAAATGAATAAAAACGAAGAATATTTAATAAAAAATGAAATAAGAAAACAAAAACAATAAAAAAAACTAACAACAACACAGCACTATAAGAAATATACTGCGCTTCAAAATATAACAACAAACAACATGAAGAAAAACCAACTTCAAAACAAGATTAGAGGAGAAAATTTTTTTCATATGGAAAATCAATTTTGAAATTGATTTTTCAATGATTTCCAGAAAAAAAAAACAATAAAAAATAAGTTTTCAAATCATTAAACTGCTAAACAGAAAATAATAAATGGAATCCGTTTAAAACAAAACTATATACTCAAAAACAACAACAATGGAAAAAACGCATATAATCCCCCTCTCTCTCTTTACTATTAAACAAAAATTATTACAAAACACAAATAATAATAATAAAAAAGAAGGAAACAAAAAACAACAACAAATAAATACTAATTATATTTTTCATTAACCTATTATTATAAAAAACAACAAAACAAAAAACTCATTATAACAAATAAGTAAACAGCTGATATTTAAACAACAAACAAACAAAAATTGTACGCTTTTGATATCAAATAAAAAATAAAGCGTTGAAGAAAAAACCTAAAAAATGTTCGCCCCCCCCTCTACCTTACAAAAATTTATATAGTTTTGCACTTAATTTCATATATAAATATATAACAAACAAAAAAATAACTTACTTAGTATTATTTTGCAAACAAATTTTGTCAAAGATTTTATTGAGAACAAAAATTAATTACCAAATTCCAAAGCGAACATTAGACAACAACAACTCACAACACACTGACACTTAACCACAACACCACACACACATTTTACACCCCCAATCATTAAATTTGTATTGATGAATAACCCTGTTACTGAAAGTATTGTTCAACAACTGTTCACACAACAGGGTGATTCTGAGAAAATAAAAACAAGTACATCAATGCTTTATTTAGATAAATAATAAAACCGTAATAGGCAAAAAAAAACAACAAATAACCATCATCATACATTGTCGTTAAGCTGTGTAAAACGAGTATTTATAAAAAATATATATTTTCCGTTTTTATGTTTGTTGTTTGTTTTCCATTCTTTTCCAATTTTTTATTAATTTATTCCCAATTTTTTATTAATCTAATTACATAAAAAATGAGAATTTTTCAAGTATTATTTCCAAACTCCCCCTTAAAAAAAGAGAAGAAAAGGAAAAAAGAGATTGTATTGAATATAATATTTGGCCTGGCTGCTTTTTTTAAAAACTCAATAACATATTTTATTTTATATATTTTTTATTATTCATATTATTATTTCCATATATATTATTTTAATAAGAAGAAAATAACACATTATTCCCCCTCTTTCTTTATTTTTGTATTTTCAACAACAACTTAAATGTGTAAGTTCTAAAGAAAAATAAATAAAAAAAAAACAAAAATAATAAATATATATAATTTCCATTTAATTTTCATTTTTAATTAATATTGTATGGTCGTGTGTCATGTAAGTTCTTTTTTTAATAAAACTATAAAATGCTTCAAAAAAAATCAATAAAAAAACATTATTTAAATAAAAAAAACATAAAAATGGATTTTATTTCATTTTCAAATTTTTGGCGTGAATTTTTTAATGAATATTTTTTCAAGGCTCTAACAATGGGTGGATTTTTTACAGAATATTTGTTCAAGGCTCTAAAAAGGCGTGGATTTTTTAAAGAATATTTTTTCTAGCATCCATACAACGCGTGGATTTTTTAACGAATATTTTTTCAAGGACTACTAAGGACCATCAAGGACCAATACATATTGAGGATTTTTAAAAATATTTGTTCAAGGACTACTAAGTACCAATACATTTTGAGGAATTTTTAAAAATATGTTTTCAAGGACTATTAATTAAGGACCATCAAGGACCAATATATGTTGAGGATTTTTTAAAAATATTTTTTCAAGGACTATTAAGGACCATCAAGGACTTAAGGATACATATTGAGGATTTTTTAAAAATATTTTTTCAAGGACTAATATGGACCATCTAGGACCAATACATGTTGAGGATTTTTTAAAAATATTTTTTCAAGGACTATTAAGGCGTACATCTTTAAGAATATTTTTTTAAGGGTCAATACAATGTGAGGATTTAAAAAATAAATCAAGGACCAATACATGTTGAGGATTTTTTAAAAATATATTTTCAAGGACTATTAAGAACCAATACATGATGGGGATTTTTTAAAAATATTTTTCAAGGACTATTAAGGACCATCAAGGACCAATACATGTTGAGGATTTTTTAAAGAATATTTTTTCAAGGACTGTTAAGGACCGTCAAAGACAATACATGTCGAAGATTTTTTAAAAATATTTTTTTAAGGACTATACAAGATGAGGATTTAAAAAATATTTTTCAAGGACCAATACATATTTTTTACTAAGGAGCCGAACAAGGTCTTGATTTTATTGAACATATATTTGCAAAAGAAGTATGGAATTAAAAAAAAAGCTTAAACTTATTCCAGCACCCAAAATAAGCGTGGACTTTATAAAGAACAATATTTCAAGCACCTATAAAAGGAGTGTATTTCTTATAAACATTTTTCGAAAAACACTAAATGATGTGGATATTTAAAAAAAAAAGTTCTTATAAAAGGTATGTATTAAAAAAAATATATATTTTTCAAGACCCAGTAGTAGGCTTGGTTTTTTATGAATAATTTTCAGGACTTTAAATAGTGTGGATTTTTAAAGGACCTTAATTTTTTTAAGGTCCTTCAATAGGCGTTGATTTTTATTAAACGTAGATTTTTAAAAATAGTTTTTAAAGGACCAAGAAATTATAAATAGGTATGGATTACTTTTAAATTTATTTTCTACGGGCCTTCCATATATGAGCATGGATTTTTGTATATTTTTATTTTATATTTTCTTTTCTTCATAATCATCTGTACCTAATCAAAGTAATCACTTGATTTCCACAATTCCATAATCTGGTCCACACACTTCTTCAAAGTTTTTAAAAAATCGGATAAAATTCAGTCAATTTTAAGACATTCAAGATCTTGTTAAAAACTCCTAAAAATTTATATTAATTTGGGTTCTATAGGCCGAAATGACCACTCAATAAAATACTCTGCATTTTCCGCTAAAACCTAAAGAAATTTTCACCAAAATCCATGCCGCCATTGCTGAGTAATAGCCATTTTAAATTTACCTTGTCCCAAAATATAACTGCTACGCAGTTCTGGGTGCCTGATACCACAAAATGATTGAAACAGCAATTTTTTAGATTTCTCCAAAGAAGCAAAATGACACGCGCAACAATGCTGCCATATCTCCGCATTAATGTCGTTGTAAAATTGAGAAATGGTTATAAAATAAAACATATTTTTAGGCGTCACTTTAAAACATGCACGAAATGGCAACACAAGTGAATAACCCGAATATATATTTATATTGGATTATATATATTCATAAAATATCCAGGCAATTAGCTCTGATATTTGATTGAAACTATTGTTTACAAAATTCACTCCCATATAATAAATATTTCGTTAAAAAATCACTGAAATTTTAATAAAAATATTTTCTTTAAACCCATCTTCCAGTTGGCAACTCGATTCACCCAGTAATGTTTCATTTGTCAATTCCACCATGAATCACCATGTTTTATCACAACCCAGTAACAGCATATTTCTATGTATTTCACATTGTATCATACAATGCCTACAAAACGCCAATAAATCTGATATTTAATAAAAAAAATATATTCTTTAAAATATCCATCCCTAGAACACTGATGTTTTATTAAAAGTATTATTTAAAACATACTCAGATATGTCATTAAAACTATAAATTAAAAAACCCCCCTCATTATCAGCTTTTGACTGTACACAGAAAACCAATTGGCAACACTGTTTCACCCTGTAATGTATCATTTAATAATTTAATCTGAATCGCCCTGTTATATACCACCAATTTGTGCCATACAATGCCTGCCAAAATGCATTAAACTCTGATATTTAATAAAAATAAAATATTCTTTAAATAAACAACCTTAAAACTCTGAAATGTTATCAAATTTACTCAGAAAAATCATTAAAAATGTATATTGAAAACCTTCCCACGTTATCAGCTGTTGACTGTACACACAAAACCAATTGGCAACGCTGTTTCACCCAGTAATGTATCAATTAATAATTTAATGTGAATCACCCTGTTATATCACCACCAAATAATAACAAATGTATTTGAATTTCACATTCTATACCGGTATTTACGTATTTACATGCAATTCCATGGAAATGTTGTGAAATCATGACAAATAAAACCACAGATAAAAAACTAAACACTTCAGTTTAAGTGAAATTATACAAAATGGTGGTTCGACCCTACGAAGAGGAGCTGAAATATTTGGAAAAGGTCAGTGATTGCTGCTGGCGTATTAAGAAGGGATTCCAACCCAATATGAATGTGGAAGGTTGCTTCTATGTCAATGAACGGTTGGAAAAGCTGATGTTTGAAGAGTTGGAGAATGCCTGCCTTCCCGATGCTACAGGCGGGTTTTTGCCTGGCGTTAAGCAAATAGCAAATGTGGCTGCTTTGCCTGGTATTGTGGGACGTTCGATAGGCCTGCCTGATATTCATTCCGGTTATGGTTTTGCCATTGGTAATATGGCTGCTTTCGATATGGATGACCCTAATGCAATTGTTAGTCCTGGTGGTGTCGGTTTCGATATCAATTGTGGTGTGCGTTTACTGAGAACAAATCTCTTCGAAAAAGATGTCCAGCCGGTGAAGGAACAATTGGCTCAAAGTTTATTTGATCACATTCCTGTGGGTGTGGGTTCTAAGGGTATATTGCCCATGAATGCCGAAGATTTGGAGCAGGCTTTGGAAAAGGGTATGGATTGGAGTTTGGATAAAGGTTATGCATGGGCTGAAGATAAGAAACATTGTGAGGAAAATGGTCGCATGTTAAATGCCGATCCCTCCAAGGTCAGTTTGAGAGCCAAAAAGCGTGGTCTACCCCAACTGGGAACATTGGGTGCTGGTAACCATTATGCAGAAATACAAATTGTCGATGAGATCTATGATAAATTTAGTGCCTCCAAAATGGGTATTGAGGAGAAGGGCCAGGTGTGTATTATGATTCATTCTGGATCTAGAGGATTTGGTCATCAAGTCGCCACTGATGCTCTGGCGGAAATGGAAAAAGCAATGAAGAGGGATAACATCCAAACAAATGATCGCCAGCTAGCCTGTGCTCGTATCAACTCCCAGGAAGGTCAAGATTACCTCCAAGCTATGGCTGCTGCAGCCAATTTTGCTTGGGTTAATCGTAGTGCCATGACATACCTAACTCGCCAAGCCTTTGCCAAACAATTTCAAAGCACACCCGATGATCTGGAAATGCATGTTATCTATGATGTCTCACACAATATTGCCAAAATTGAAAATCACATTGTCGATGGCAAGGAAAAGAGATTGTTGGTACATCGTAAGGGTGCCACACGTGCTTTCGCACCCCATCACCCTCTCATTCCTGTGGATTATCAGGAGACGGGCCAACCCGTCTTGGTGGGTGGTACTATGGGCACCTGTTCCTATGTCTTAACTGGTACCGAAAAAGGTATGCAAGAGACATTCGGTTCGACTTGCCATGGCGCCGGTCGTGCTCTGTCTCGTGCCAAATCAAGACGAAATCTCGATTATAAAGAAGTTTTGGGAAAACTGGAGGAATTGGGTATTGCCATTCGTGTGGCCACACCCAAATTGGTAATGGAAGAGGCTCCAGAGGCTTATAAAGATGTAACAGATGTTGTGGATACCTGTCATGCCGCCGGTATTAGTAAGAAATGTATTAAACTGAGACCCCTGGCTGTTATTAAAGGCTGAAGAGGAGGACTCAATATGTTGTAGATTGCTAAATGATAACCTATTGTAAAAATTGTACAGATTTATTTATTTTTATACCATTAAATAATATTAAAGCCTTCAAGGCCAATTTATAGTATTACCAAAGCTCTCTTATGACCAATAAAATATATACAGATATATTTTTAAAAGTTCACGCCTTTTATTGTCATATATCTCTGATATTTGATTAGAAATATAGTTAAAAAAAATCCACGCCTATATCTCTGATATTTGATTAGAAATATTGTTTAAAAAATCCACGCCTACATCTCTGATATTTGATTAAAAATGTTGTTTAAAAAGCCACGCCTATATCTCCGATATTTGATTATAAATATAGTTAAAAAAAATCCACGCCTATATCTCTGATATTTGATTAGAAATATTGTTTAAAAAATCCACGCCTATATCTCTGATATTTGATTAGAAATATTGTTTAAAAAATCCACGCCTATATCTCTGATATTTGATTAGAAATATTGTTTAAAAAATCCACGCCTATATCTCTGATATTTGATTAGAAATATTGTTTAAAAAATCCACGCCTATATCTCTGATATTTGATTAGAAATATTGTTTAAAAAATCCACGCCTATATCTCTGATATTTGATTAGAAATATTGTTTAAAAAATCCTCGCCTATATCTCTGATATTTGATTAGAAATATTGTTTAAAAAATCCACGCCTATATCTCTGATATTTGATTAGAAATATTGTTTAAAAAATCCACGCCTATATCTCTGATATTTGATTAGAAATATTGTTTATAAAATCCACGCCTATATCTCTGATGTTTAATTAGAAATACTCAAAAATTTCGCTGAAATTCAATTTAAAATATTTTCTTCCCAACCCCCACTCACAATCAGCTGTTATATGCAAAAAACTAATTGGCAAAACTCTGTTCACCCAGTAATATCTCGCTTGACAATTACATCTGAAACACCCTGTTATATCCCCTCAGCAAATGACAACATATGCCCGTGTATATATGTATATACTTCACATTGAACGCCGGCATCTTCGCTATTGGTTGAAATTCTAGAAAATATTGTGATTTTTTGCAAAATAAATCTGCAAATTGAGAATTTTAATCAGTGAAATTATACAAAATGGTGGTGCGACCCTACGTTGAAGAGCTGAAATACCTGGAAAAGGTTAGCGATTGCTGTTGGCGTATTAAGAAGGGATTCCAACCCAATATGAATGTGGAAGGCTGTTTCTATGTCAATGATCGGCTGGAAAAGTTGATGTTGGAAGAGTTGAAAAATTCCTGTCGTCCGGGAGCGGTTGGTGGTTTTTTACCTGGCGTTAAGCAAATTGCAAATGTTGCTGCCCTGCCTGGTATTGTGGGACGTTCGATTGGTCTGCCTGATATTCATTCCGGTTATGGTTTTGCCATTGGTAATATGGCTGCTTTTGATATGGATGATCCCAATTCCATTGTTAGCCCTGGTGGTGTCGGCTTCGATATCAATTGTGGTGTGCGTTTACTGAGAACGAATCTCTTTGAAAAGGATGTCCAACCGGTGAAGGAACAATTGGCTCAAAGTTTATTTGATCACATTCCTGTTGGTGTCGGCTCCAAGGGTATTATACCCATGAATGCTCATGATTTGGAGGAAGCTCTGGAAATGGGTATGGATTGGAGTTTACGTGAGGGATACGTTTGGGCTGAAGATAAGGAACATTGTGAGGAATATGGTCGCATGTTAAATGCCGATCCCTCCAAGGTCAGTTTAAGAGCCAAGAAACGTGGTCTACCCCAACTGGGAACCCTTGGTGCTGGTAATCACTACGCCGAAATACAAATTGTCGATGAAATCTATGATAAATGGAGTGCCTCCAAAATGGGTATTGAAGAAAAGGGCCAAGTGTGTGTTATGATCCATTCTGGATCTCGTGGTTTTGGTCATCAAGTTGCCACCGATGCTTTGGTGCAAATGGAAAAAGCCATGAAGAGAGACAACATCCTAACCAATGATCGCCAGCTGGCCTGTGCTCGTATCAACTCCCAGGAAGGTCAAGATTATCTCAAAGCCATGGCTGCTGCAGCCAATTTTGCCTGGGTCAATCGCAGTTCGATGACATTCTTAACCCGCCAAGCCTTTGCCAAACAATTCCAGACAACGCCCGATGATTTGGATATGCATGTTATCTATGATGTCTCACACAACATCGCGAAAATTGAAAATCACATTGTCGATGGCAAGGAAAAGAAATTGTTGGTACATCGTAAAGGTTCCACACGTGCTTTCCCTCCCCATCATCCTCTCATTCCAGTGGATTATCAGCTAACCGGCCAACCCGTTTTGGTTGGTGGTACTATGGGCACATGTTCCTATGTCTTAACTGGTACCGAAAAAGGTATGCAAGAGACATTCGGTTCCACATGCCATGGTGCCGGTCGTGCCTTGTCTCGTGCCAAATCAAGACGTAATCTCGATTATAAAGATGTTTTGGAAAAGTTGGAAGATTTGGGTATTGCCATTCGTGTGGCCTCACCCAAATTGGTAATGGAAGAAGCTCCGGAATCATACAAAGATGTAACAGATGTTGTGGATACCTGTCATGCTGCCGGTATTAGTAAGAAATGTATTAAATTAAGACCCATTGCTGTTATTAAAGGCTGAAGCGTGTGGAGAAGGATTTAAGGAATTTATTTCAAATAAATTATTTGTATACTCATTAAGTAGTAGTTTGCTAAAGAAAATATATATTGTAATGTCATTGTAAAAAACTATGAAGTTTACATATATAAAATAAATGGAAAATTTCGAAAGAATCTGATTCGCAAGTTTGTTATGAATTAAATATTTTAAACTTGTTTTGTAGAAATCCTTCAAGTAGTAGCTCTTGATAATATATATTTTTTTAAAATCCACTTCATTAGTTGCCCTCAACAGAAATAAAAAATACACATCTGCAGTTGACTTTAAAAAAAATCAAAATTCACTCCTGTAGTAGCCAAGAGATACCCCAAGAAGTACAAAAATGGAAGAGAAAAAATACACTGTAGTTGACTTGAAACAAAATTAAAAAGACACTTCTGTAGTTGATTAAAAAAAAAAAATATATATTTTTAAAAATATATTTTATAGTAGGCCTTAAAAATACTTCATTAAATCCTTTCCAATAGTTGTCCTTTAATCATGTAGTAGCCCTTAAAAAAACTTCTTTAATTAAAATTTAAAAAATGCACACTTGTAGTAGGCTTAAAAAAAAATTTCAAAATATATTCCTGTAGTGGCCTTTAATAAATATACATTTTTAAAAATCCACTTATGTTGTAGCCCTTAAAAATACTTTATTAAATCCTATCCAGTAGTAGTCCTTGACTCAGCCCTTAAAAATTATTTAAAATCTCTCTAGTAATAGCAATTAAAAATATCTTTTTAAATTTTCTACAGCAATTGAAATTTTGTTTTTTAATCCACTCCTCCACTCAAAATCCACTCCTCTGATAACCTTTAAAAAATGTTTTTTTTTTAATCTACGAGGGTATTAGTCCTTGAAAAATGTTTTTAAAGAACACTTTTTTAAAAAATCTACGACTGTAGTAGCCCTTGAAAATGTTTAAAATATCTACACCGATAGTACACCTTAAAAAATATTTAAAAATCATTCATGAAAATTTTTTGTTAAAAAAAATTTAGTGTTCACATAGCCCGTGAAAAGTTGTTCGTTTAAAAAATCTACGCTTCAAGCCAGGGGCAGAGATTTTTAAGAACATTTTAGCCTTTAAAATAATATTCATAAAAACTCCATAATTCAGCCTTTTAAAAAATATTCTAAAAAGTCCGGGTCCTGGACAGACTTAAAAAAAATATTTTTTAAAAATCCGAGCTTTATCCAGCCTTTGAAAAAATATTTTAAAAAATCCACGCCTTATCCAGCCTTTGAAACAAACATTTTTAAAAATCTACGCCTTAAAAAATTCACATCTCAGATAGGCCTTTAAAAATATTCTTAAAAAATCCACAGCTAAAAAAAAATTGGGAAAATATATATTTTTAAAATCCAAACTTTGTGGTAGTCCACAAAAATATTATTTTAAAACCAACCTTTGTCGCCCTTAAAAATATATTTAAAGAATGCCGGCTGTCCTTGAAAGATATTTTTTTTTTAATTCTCATCTTCTTCTTTTAAAAAGTCCCCTACAATAATGAAAAACAAGTCTCATTGACGCTTTTTGCTAACGCCATTATTACGTTGTTGTTTAGCAACCACAGTCGATTAGTCGATCTAGTTATCCCTAAACTCAACACTGAGGCGTTCACACGGGCAGTGTCCGTGTGTGTCAACAATGCGATTCTCATGTATTCTCCATCCAACAATAAGTTCAATGGAAACGGCAATAACACATTTCGCTTAAAGTTCTGGAATGTGTAATTTATGGGCTTTGTGATAATAAATCAAGTATTTATAAAGAGAATCGAAAGTCGACTTTGCGATTCTCTCAATGATCAAAAGTCGACTTTTAGACTTAAAATCGATTAATCGATTAGTCGATCTAGTTATCCCTAGTTTTTACAACAATTTTCTGTGGCAAAATACGAAACAAATCAGAAAAAATCACAAAAAAATATAAAAAATTAGGAGTTTAAAGGAAATTTTTAATTAGAAATTATACAAATTGTGTTTGGAAATCGTTTGCGACAAAACTGAGCGATAAGAAACAACATTTTAAAGGTTTATTGGATTATAAGGAAAAAAGGCGCCACCACCAAACTACAACAAGAGATACCCCAAGAAGTACAACAAGCTGGAAGAGACATCAGTGATACTGATTTAGAGGTAAAATAATTGTGATAAGAATTGTGGTTTTTGGGGACAAAAATAAGAAATTAAAAATAAATTGTTTGTGATTATTTCAGAAATGCCTCGTATGCTGGCAAATGAATTTGTCTATTCCTCGTCCACGGCACCCATAGATGAAAATTGTAGTGACTACATAACCCCCACAACGCCACCTACGATTGCAACACATTACCACCAGCAGCAACAGGATTTGCCACAAAGTCATCTGCATCATCAGTTACCATCCAATAATGCAACACTAACAATGCCTGAGGCCACCACTAGCCACAGTCCCATAGAAAATGTTACACAGGATAGTTTGCAACAGACAAGCGATGAAGATGGTGGTGGTGGTGGTCACACTACCAGTCCCGAAGTTCAACAACAGCATCCCCATATTCACACAATATCTTCAAGTGATGAAGTACCAGCACCATCATCATGTCGTCCAGTTATCCAACAGTTATGTCAGGAAGAAGTTGATTTATGTTCCGATGATATGGAAGATTTTAAAGGTTTCGATGAGGAGGAAACAGCTATAGCCCGCATCGATAGTGATACAAAACATGAAATTGATATTGTCTGTGGAACTACTGGACGTGACAATTTAAAACGTCATTTTTCCGCTGAAGCGGCACATCCATATCTTGAAGATTCGGAGGGTTGTGTTGAAGCCATTGAAGTTGATGATGAAGATATTGAGGAGATTGATGGTCAAATTATGTTGAAATCTAAATTGGAACAGACCCCGAAAAAGAAATCGGATAATTCACATGAAATTGATTACAATCCACACACGCCAAGTAAACGTAAAAGGCGTCAAAATGATCGGCTATCGGGAGATGGTGAGTAAAAAATACTTAAAAATATATACACCTTGCTAGGGTATTATTTAAAAAATCTACACCTTAGATAGATCTAAAAAAATTATTTAAAAAATCTAAGCCTTAGAAAGAAACTAATTCCTTGCTAGGGCCTTATTTTAAAAAACTACGCCTTAGATAGATCATCAAAAAAATGATTTTAAAAACCAAAAAAAAAAAAAAAAAAAAAAAATTTAAAAAATCTAAGCCTTAGAAAGGCCCTGAAAAAATTATTTAAAAAATCAAAGCTTGCTTTAACTAACCCTTTTTCTTCTTTCCCATTCCAGCCATATCACCCTCAAATCTGAAAACACCACCAGATCAAATTGTTGAAATCAATTCGGATTCCACAACAGTGTCGCAGAAACAAAAGCGTCAACAAATCAATACAAAATTTCAATTGAATTTCAATCAAAGGCAAAATTATAAAGGCGCAACTGGAGCCCTCGCAACCCAACCGAATAAATGTTCAACCGAATCGACCAGTGAATTTCCCGTTAGCTCCCCCTCAAATCCCCAACAAACCCGTGGACCGGGTGGTAAATATCCACCGAGGCCACCATTGTTGAAAAACACGCTGCCAGCCGATTCCTTTGAACGCCAATTGGCCATGATTACCGCCTGCAACCCGCAGATGACATTGGCCGAGAAAATTCAAGGTTGGTGTTGTGAAGACGACTACAGTGATGTGGAAGATGTTGCTCTCTTCGATGAGGAGTTCAAGCGTTTGGAGGAACAACGTCGCTTGGAGCTGACAAAACAGAAAAATAAAAAACAAACTGCCGGCAAACAATATGATTTTGGCATCTTTCGTCAAATGATTATTGACAATATGAATTTGGCTCAGAAAAATAAACGTCTGGGTGCAGGAGGTGGTGGCAGGGAAGCTGGGCTTTCCTCACTGAAACATCAAGATGAAACAACAGCCACTAGCGTATCGAGTGGCAGTAGCAGCAGCAGTGAGTCAAATCAAAAAATTCCTAAACATGCTGCTGCTGATGAGCGTCCAACCACCTCGGCAGTGGCTCAGCAACAGCTGCAACAAAGACGTTGTAAGCCCACAAATGTGGCCACAAATCAAGATATGTTGGAGGGGAAAAAGTCTCAGCGGTTTGTCAAAGATTCGTTGAATAAACGGAATCAAAATTCAACCTCACCACCGGCCACCTCCTCATCGGATAATGATTGTTTTCAAAACTCCAAAAAATTGCCAGCCACCGGGCATAAACGTTTTCCCAAAGGAGGTATTGGAGGTGCAGGAGGAGGAGGCGGAGGTGGTGGTGGTGGAGGAGGAATTGGTGGAGCCCCCGGACAAGTGCACATCCATGAAAAACTATTGTGCCCCAGTAGTTCTGAAGAAGCAAATAGCCAAGATGTACCTACACATATGCAATTGATAAAAGGACCACCGGGGCCCTTGCCGCCTAACAATGTCCCGCGGCCGCATCCCACAAAAGAAACGAAAAAATTAGGTTCATTAGCGTCCAGTGAAAAAATTGATTCGTTTTTTCGTTTAAACCGGCTTAATAGGGAAATTGATAAGAAAACACCGCAAAATCCTGAAGATGGCATAAAGGAAGAAAACAATTGTGAGACCACTTTAAAGGCAAAGGAACCCAAAAATGGTCAACAATTATTTAAAACTCCCATCTTGCCATCAAAATACACCACAAATCCCAATGACATTGTGGTGGAGGAAGATTTTAAAACCCCAATACCTTTGGACTTGTCATTAGAATCTCAATTGAAATGCAGCCCGGAAGAGAAAAATAAAATGGAAAATAAAATAAAAATTGAGGAGGTGAAGGAGGAGGAGGAGAAATTATCTACTGATAATCAGGATGAAAATGAAGTCGACGGTGTCTATCATCAGCAACATGAATTTTGTAATTATTTGGGTTTAACAGGTATGTCAACAGCCACCGCCATGGCTAATGCTGTGGCCGAATTGGCTCAGTGTAATATGGCAAGACGTTCCATGAGGGTATTGCGCCAACAGCAGCAGGAACGCAAAGAGAAAAATGCCAAGGAGGGTGGAGGAAATCATCATCAGAAACCATCCAGTTTGAAAAATAAACGACAACAACAGGTCAAGGAATTGAAAAAGATGGGGAGAAATGATGAGGAGCCACCACCACAGAAGACCAATAAACATTTGGAATGGTATGTTTTAAATTTTCTTCTTTTTAAAGAAAAAAATAATTTAGAAACTCCAAGTTATTTTAATGTCCCTGAAAAAAATTATTTAAAAACTCCAAGCCTTTTTAGTGTCCCCGAAAAATTTATTAAAAAACTCCAAGCCTTTTTAATGTCCAAAAAAAAAATTATTTAAAAAATCCAAACCTTGAAAAAATATTCATTACCAATATAAATTTGTATTTCTCTTTTATTTCTATTTTCAGTTCTGCTTCTCAAAAATCTGAGCCCTTGTCACATTCCACAGGCTCTGGAAGGGGTTTCAACAAAAAGCTACCGAACAAAACCTCCACAAATTTGGAGAAAATTGCCAATGAGCCCCAAATAAAAATTCTCTGCCACATTGCAAATACCACTAACAACAGCAGTCAGACCCTGGAAAATCTGAGGGGTATAGCAAATAAATCTCCCGAGGAAATTATCCATAGGGAACCCCTTATGCGCCAGGCTAAGAAAAAACAACTGAGTGGTCCAAAGAGAAATCACCAGGAAGAGGAAAATATCAATGATATTAAGACTGAAATTGTAATACCATCAGATTCCGAATTGGATGGGGTAAAATCGAAACCCTCATTATCATCTCCAAGGAGATTCAATAATTGTAAAAAACTCCTAAGATCTCAACGTTCAAATCCTATGTCAATGATGGAGGAGAAACCAATTGATGTTGAAAATTCTAGTCCATCTGATGGAGGAGGCTTTAAAACCAAAGATCTGTTGTTGAA
Source organism: Musca vetustissima (assembly GCF_032173495.1). NCBI lineage: Eukaryota > Metazoa > Arthropoda > Insecta > Diptera > Muscidae > Musca > Musca vetustissima. The sequence continues at coordinate 177,404 of NW_026877641.1, forward strand.
GAGAAATAAAGAAGCCATTTCAAATCAGGTGATTGTGTGGCTGTAACAACAGTATTGAAGATGAGGTGGACGATGATGATGATGTCTCACCCGCCCTGTCATTGATTATGAAATCGAAATTACAGGCTGCCTTGGAGGAATCACGTAAAACCAAACCCAGTATTTTTATAGTACAAACCTTGGAGAGTAATAAGGAAAAGTCGGATAATTTAAATATTAATGAAGAGAAGAAAATTCCGTCAAAATCTGCGAATTCAAAAATTGAAATAAAACAGCAATTGTCAAATATTTCAAATTCCGATAATATCCTCCAACACATCAACAATAAAATAAGAAAGAAATCCAACAACAACAAGAAGAAAAGTGTGTTAAAAAAATTACACAAATCGAAAACCTTTAGCCTACGAAGTACCCCCAAACGTGAGCTAAGGGCTAGGAAAATCATCTTCATCAAGTCTGCGGCGAAAAAAGAAAAAATCCCCAATAATAAAAAATCCAAAGAGGATGTGCCATTTAATAGAAATTCTCTTGCCTTCAATAATAAAATCAAAGAAGTGGTGGGGAAAAGGTCAAATGAAAAGGAAAGGGAGAAGGAGAAACACAAGGTCAAGAGTTTCTGTAATGCCCAAACGGAAACAAGCGATTTGGAAATGCTGTATAAAGAAAATTCGGCAAGGACCCGTCTAATGGCCAAGGCCACAGCATTATTGCAAAGATCCAAGAGACGTATGTCTCGGCTGGGAAGGGCAAGAGGGGGAAGGGATGTGGCAGCACCCGTGGAAGGTGGTAAAAAATTGAAAACGAAATTGGGTCTGAGATTAATGGCCAAGCCACAAAATCATAGCCTAGCAAAGGAATATAAAACGGCTGGGACCTCCATTACACCACCTCCACCTCCTTTAACAGCCATAATTGCTACAGCAAAACCTGCCAACCCCTCGCCCTCACCCTCAGGCTCTGCCATTAAATCCCTATCCCCCACCACCTTAAAACCCAGTACAACAACATCCAACGAAGATAGAGAGTTGTTTGTGGAACCCAAAATAGTCATTGCCGCCTCCTCTTCGTCTATGGCATTTCAGGAAAATGAAAATGTTGTTGTATCCTCGACAACAAATTCCTATGACGAAAGACTTGGCCAGACGGCTCTAATCATTCCTACATCGCCGATAACATTGGCCTCCACACCGCCCGTGGAAACAAAAGACGCGGGGACACAATGTGATGAAGGGGGTGCTACAAATGGCATCCAGTATCTATATGGCCCAGCCATAGCCACACAACAAATGCGTAATCCCATAAAATCAGAATATGGCGATGTTTTATACATCTACTATGAAGTTGAGATACTGATTGTGGTGCAGGAACGTCTAATAAGTTTTTGGAAATATCCCAAATTGGCAAATGCTTTAAGCAACACACAGGCGAAATACAATAATCAAGGCGGATACAGGGCATTAGGGGGTCTCGAGGAAATCTATAAAAATTTTAAATTTTCCCCAAATTCTAAAGATGCACAGGAATGGCTGCCATTGGGAGAATTGAAAAGGTTGACACATGGTAAGCCAAATCAAACACCCCATAATGAAATCTAAAAATCATTAATTCAATTTTTCTTTCTCTTTTTTCCCTCCTCTCATAGATCATGAAATTGTCGTACCCTATGCCAATCGTATTTGCCTGCACAATTCTACACCAATTTATGTTGAAATGCGGGCACGGCCCTTGCCGAAAAATCATCGAGAATGTAACTTATTATCGATCTATATAAATATCTATTATTATGATGATGAGGATATGGTGGCGAAGAGCAATTCCATACAATTGGATAATATACAAAGGTAAGGGAGTTATTTTCGATTTTTTATTTTTTAATAATAGTTTTCAATTCTGTTTACAGTGATGTCACCTCTGTTAATTATACCACCCTCTTGGATTCACGTTATTTCATAATAACTTGGCCACAGGAAAATCTATTGGGTAAAACACGATCGGGCCTGTGTAAATATTCCATAACACCGCAATTGGATACCCTGGCGAGTATAAGGGAATTTAAGAGTATGCGGCATACGATACGATATTTGGAGTGTATGAAAGGTGGGTTTCAAATTTTTCTTAAAACATTTTTCAAGGACCATAACAAAGCGGGGATTTTTAAAATAATGTTTTGGGGACTTACGGGGAGAAGAGCTGAATGCTAACGGACGCTTCCACAGGCTGCGGATAGTAGGAAGCCCAATACTATTCGTTGGGTAACTGTGAATAACAAATAAACAGTCGCGGACAATCAGCGGGCTCAGGGGGAGAGTCTGCGAGTTTTCGACTGATGCTGGTGTGGCTGCCTTTGCACCCTCAGTCTCGAACTTCACAAGGCCAGATATCAATTAACCCCCTCAAGTGTTGACCGCCCAAGCTATCCCCCTGGACCTCTCTTTAGCCACTTGTCCTACTCTTGACGACGTCTACGAAAGCCTGGAGAGGCAAAACTAGAGGAAAATCATGGAAACTCAGCTCTGTGATGACTCGCCCTTGTCGGACGAGGAAGACATCATTGAAACTACGGTGATAAACACAGTAGCGACCATGGCGTCTCCTCGGAAGCAAGGAGGGTCCTCCCAGTTGCTGGCTAGGGCAGTAAACCCAGGCGAGGTTGAGGGTCTGCACTCAATCTCCACGGCCTGTAGTGATGTCGCGAGATTACTCAGGCAATTGGCTGTCGAAACGGATGCTGGCACTAATGAGAACCCCATAGTTAAGATGGATGATTCATCAGTACCAATATCTGTTAGGCAAGCCGATGCGAAGGAGATCGCTGTCAAGAAGATGTACCGGAGAGTAGTTACTGTAACCGATACATCGGACGGGACAGCGACTCCATCACGGGGAATGAGTTCCTGTTCCGGGGACATTACAAAAGGCGTGGATTTTTTCAATCACTTTTTTGATATTTTTTTCGGGGACATTATTTTTTTTTGATAATTTTTCGGGGACATTAATTTTTTTTTTTTGATAATTTTTCGGGGACATTAATTTTTTTTTGGTTAATTTTTCGGGGACGTTAAAAAATATTTTGATATTTTTTTCGTGGACATTAAACATTTTTTTGATCATTTTTTCGGGGACATTAAAGATTTTTTTGATATTTTTTCGGGGACATTAATTATTTTTTTGATAATTTTTCGGGGACGTTAACAATTTTTTTGATATTTTTTCGGGGACATTAAATTTTTTTTTTAATTTTTTCGGGGACCTTAAAGATTTTTTTGATAATTTTTTCGGGACATTAAAATTTTTTTTTTGATAATTTTTTCGGGGACATTAAATTTTTTTGATATTTTTTTCGGGGATATTACATACACAAGGCGTGGATTTTTTTGATAATTTTTTCGGAAAAATTAAATTTTTTTTTATAATTTTTTGGGAACATTAATTTTTTTTTATAATTTTTTCGGGGACATACACCAGGCGTGGATTTTAAATAATTTTATTGGGGATCTACACAAGGTTTGGATTTTTAAAATAATTTTTTGTTTTATTTTTCTTTTCCAGACGATAAACTTCTCGGCTTTGGCGATAGCCAGCTAACAATATGGGATCATCGCAGCGGTGATGTTCTAATGAATTATGATCTCGAAATCCCATTGGGTAAACATTTGGGTTCAGTCTATTTTCCTAGTCAGGACATTGAAGAGAATAATATGATTATCTTTTATCAATTTCGTGATTCGACTGCCCCCGAACTGCTAACACTGGCCTGTACAATATCCCATAGCCAGCCAACGTATCGTATTATACAACAACAACCATTACCAAATACATTTAAGCAAGTGAAAAATTCCATCAATACCGGAAAACATATTATTCTGAGCAATGCGGAAAATGATGAAATCTGGATTAGTTGTAATAATCCCCAGGCAGTGGCACTGGTGCCTCAACTTAACGGGAAGCGACGTTTCTTTAGTCGTGATCGATCACAATTAATTGAGCTTACAGCGGATATTCTCCATTTAGATACTTTGGCTAATAATGTTTTACAATTAGCTGCCAGGTTGACCGGGCAGCAGCAACTTTTTTAAGTGTATACAAAATAAGAAATCTTCTCTTTGGAAATTTTTTAAATTAATTTATTTTTTTAGGCTATAGGATTTTAAATTTACATATATAGATCAGAATTAGGAGTTTTGTAATTTTGCCAGCTAGGAGTTTAGTTTTTTTTAATTTGCATTTTAATTTTCCTCCACCCATTGTTTTATTTTGAAGTTTTGAAAATATTACTTTTTTTTCTTTAAGAGTTGTTAAACACATTTGTTTTTCTTGATTTCATTTTATTTGTATTACCTTTATACACTTCTTTTTTCGCCTATATTAAAATATTTTGTTAAATTTTTTTATTATTAAATATTTTTAGTTGCCAAGTTTTTTATGATTGAATTTTGAATTGTTTTAATATCGAATCCTAAAAAAAAAAACAAAATTGGTTATGTGCATATATATATTGTTTTAAATTTGCTTAGCTTACATGAAGAAAACCAACCACAACATCCAACCAAACTATTGTAATATAAATATATTTAGAAAAAACTTCAAGTTTTGCTTTAACCTATTATATAACGCATATGTCAAATTCTTATTTAAATACACTCAAACACACATAAAACACCCATCATATACATATGTAACTTCACAACAAAAATTTAAATCTAAAAAACAACAACAAAATCCCAACAACTTATATTACGTGTCTGAGACACTTTAATGTTTTTAATTTTTAAATATTATTTTTCATTTTTTCTCTATTTAGTATTACAACAACAACAAAACAAAAATATATAAACACAAAATTATAAAGGAAATAAAACAACTTGTAATATTTTAAATTATGAAAAATAAAATTCAAAAATGTTTCAAAAAATATATATTTTTTTAAGATAAATTGTTCAAGGCCTTACAGAGGCGTGGATTTTTTAAAGAATATTTTTTCAAGGCCTTACAGAGGCGTGGATTTTTTAAAGAATATTTTTTCAAGGCCTTACGGAGGCGTGGATTTTTTAAAGAATATTTTTTCAAGGCCTTACAGAGGCGTGGATTTTTTAAAGATTATTTTTTCAAGGCCTTACAGAGGCGTGGATTTTTTAAAGATTATTTTTTCAAGGCCTTACAGAGGCGTGGATTTTTTAAAGATTATTTTTTCAAGGCCTTACAGAGGCGTGGATTTTTTAAAGATTATTTTTTCAAGGCCTTACAGAGGCGTGGATTTTTTAAAGATTATTTTTTCAAGGCCTTACAGAGGCGTGGATTTTTTAAAGATTATTTTTTCAAGGCCTTACAGAGGCGTGGATTTTTTAAAGATTATTTTTTCAAGGCCTTACAGAGGCGTGGATTTTTTAAAGATTATTTTTTCAAGGCCTTACAGAGGCGTGGATTTTTTAAAGATTATTTTTTCAAGGCCTTACAGAGGCGTGGATTTTTTAAAGATTATTTTTTCAAGGCCTTACAGAGGCGTGGATTTTTTAAAGATTATTTTTTCAAGGCCTTACAGAGGCGTGGATTTTTTAAAGATTATTTTTTCAAGGCCTTACAGAGGCGTGGATTTTTTAAAGATTATTTTTTCAAGGCCTTACAGAGGCGTGGATTTTTTAAAGATTATTTTTTCAAGGCCTTACAGAGGCGTGGATTTTTTAAAGATTATTTTTTCAAGGCCTTACAGAGGCGTGGATTTTTTAAAGATTATTTTTTCAAAGTCTAACCAAGGCGTGGATTTATTAAAGAAGATTTTTTCCAAAGGGTCTACAGAGGCGTGGATTTTTAAAGAAGATAAGGAGCATGCACCAGGTGATTTAGTACAATATTTTTTAATGCATGCCCAATGATTGGATTTTTTAAGCAACATTTTTCCCGTGCACTATCAGACAAGTTGATGTTGGCTTCCCATCGCATTTTTAAAGTGCTATCAGCGTACAGTGTGATTTTTGAAGCCAATGGTCAATGACTATATTGGACCATAAAATGCGGCTTCAGACTACCAAATCCACCATTGATTGGATATTCACTCTGCGCCAAATCCTGGAAAAGATCCACGAAAAGCACATTGTGGACACATGACCACCCCGCGGTGCCATATAAAGCCGCATTCGATTGCATCATCCGATGAAAGGTGTTTAAATATGTTCTGCGTTTGGCATTCCATGCAATAAAAAATGGCTATGCAGGATAGTTTAAGTGGCAGAAGATCGGAAAACCCCTCCTACTATGAAAAAGCAAAGAAAAAGAAAACCAAACCTACCTAGTGTTGACGACCCCCAAAAGTCATATAAAAGCGAACCAGCTGATGGCTCACGCAGAAGGGGAAGGCCGCGAATAAGATGGAAAGATCAAGTGGAATACAACATTGCCGAATATGATATTTCAAACTGGAGAACCTGCGCAAAAGACCAACGCGCCTGGAAATCGTTTTTTAAGCTCGGTTTATGGAACGAAAGTACGTACGTATATATATTTTTGGTAATTATAAAAAATTATATAAAAAATTTTTATTTAGTTATAAGAAATCGGAATATGTAAATCATGACTTCCATTGCACTGTGTAAACAGTGCCTTGTCATTTGTTTACTTCTGTCACATACATATGTATGGCTGACGCATGACTGCTTCTGTTCAGGATGCCGAAGAGACTTTTGCTCTCTCTCTCTCTCTCTCCTAGTCTCTTGGCAATGCAATGGGGTTTGTTGTCACCTTTGTTTGTTTTTGTTTAAATTATTTTGTTTTTAGTCTGCCGCCTGAAACAAACCTCTGATAAGAAATTGGGATTTTTTTGCAAAGATCAGCAAAAAGGTATTCCAAAGATAAGGAACAGGCTAAACGAGGCAGAATTTCGACTTCAAATAAGTTTTCGATTCAATCTTGAAACAGAATTCAGTTTAAATTTAGGCTTCATCTGCAGCAGATGTTTCAGTTGGGAAAATGAAGTCCAACAGGGGTTTGCCGGTAATGTGGTTAGGAGGGTTTATTACCCTTTGTCTCACGGGGTCCATGGTAAGTTTTTTTTTGACTTTGAATCAATATGGAATTAATTTGATATTTGTTTCATTGTTGTGTTATAGCTATTTGACCTTGTCAAGGCCGATTCGACGACGCCTGACACCTGTTCGGGTGATTTTCCTGAAGTCAGGGAATTCTTCCAGCGGGAAGGTGAACTTTTGCGACAACGTCGCCGTGAAGAATTTTTGGCCGCCTGGGAATACAACACCAATGTGACCGAAGAGAATCGCTTAAATATGATAGCGGTTAGTGCCCGTAATGCTGTGGAGAATCTCAAGGCAGCCCAGTTGGTGCGACAGAAGCATTATAGGGATCTAAGTGATCCATGCCTTAAGCGGTTGGCAGAATATGCTGGTGAAATTGGTGCGGAAATTTTAAGTCCCGAAGATCTGAATGTTCTGCTGAATGCTGTTAGTAGCATGCAATCGAATTATGCCAGTACGAAGGTGTGTTCCTATAAGGATCCTAAGGATTGTAGTTTGACGCTGGAGCCCCATGTACAGGAACGGCTTTCGAAAAGTCGTGATCCTAAAGAGCTGGCTCATTACTGGAAGGAATGGTATGATAAGGCCGGAACCCCCATGCGAGATAATTTTGCCAAGTATGTGGAATTGAGCAACAAGGCAGCTAAGCTGAATAGTAAGTTGGAAATAATTTTCAATACTTATCTCCAAAACGAAAAATGATAAGAATGAACAAACAAAGGTCCAGCACAGGGTCCAATTTTTAAATGAATATTTTTCAAAGGGTGGTGTGTGGTGTGGATTTTTAAATAACAAGGCGTGGCATTTTTAAATCATATTTTCGGGGACCACAACAAGGCGTGGATTTTTTAAATCATATTTTCGGGGACCAATACAAGGAGTAGATCCCTTAAATAATTTTTTCAAGGACGAAGAAAAGAGTAGATCCCTTAAATAATTTTTTCAAGGACGAAAAAAAGAGTAGATCCCTTAAATAATTTTTCCCAGGACCAATATTTGATTGATATTATTTTTCTCTCCTTTCCAGACTTTACCTCCGCCGCTGAATATTGGATTCACATGTATGAAGATCCTGAATTTGAAAAAAATCTCGATAGTGTCTACCAGGCAATTCTGCCCCTCTACCGCGAGTTGCATGGCTATGTACGTCAACGTTTATCTCAACATTATGGCAAGGAGGTGGTTTCACCCAATGGCAATTTACCCATGCATCTATTGGGTAATATGTGGGGTCAACAATGGGATGAAATTATTGATCTACTCAAACCTTATCCGAATAAGGAATTCGTCGATGTCACCTCAGAGATGAAGAAACAAAAATATACCGTTGAGAAATTATTTGAATTGGGTGATGAATTTTTCAAGTCGCTCGGCATGAGCGCCCTCCCTCAATCATTTTGGAATTTAAGTGTCATTGAGAAACCCGCAGATCGTACCATTGTGTGTCATGCCTCAGCATGGGATTTCTTTCAGGATAGTGATGTACGCATTAAAATGTGTACCGAAGTGGATACCCACTATTTGTATGTGGTACATCATGAGCTGGGTCATATTCAATATTATTTACAATATGAAAAGCAACCAACGGTGTTTAGAGGTGCTCCCAATCCAGGGTTCCATGAGGCTGTGGGTGATGTCATTGCCCTGTCCGTGTCATCGGCTAAACATTTAAATACCATAGGACTATCTCCCGAAACGGAACTGGATGAGGAGAGCCGCATTAATGAATTGTTTAGAACGGTGGGTAAATATCGAATTTTTTGAGGTTAGAAATTCTATTTATAATGCAATTTTTTCTTTGCAGTCCCTTAAGAAAATCGTCTTCCTACCCTTTGCCTATACCATGGACAAATATCGTTATGCCGTATTCCGCAATGAAATCGATGAACACAATTGGAATTGTGCCTTTTGGCAAATGCGTTCCGAGTACACGGGTATTGAACCTCCCGTCTATCGTAATGATAGTGATTTCGATCCACCCGCCAAATATCATGTCTCGGCTGATGTAGAATATTTACGTTACTTTGCTGCCCATATTTTCCAATTCCAGTTCCATAAGGCAATGTGCACCAAGGCTGGGCAATATGTAAAGGGTGATCGGGAGAAGACTTTGGATAATTGTGATATTTATAAGAGCAAGGAGGCGGGTAGTGCATTTAGGTAAGTATTTGGGGGTAAAGTTGGAATAGGCTTCAGGTGTAATATTCTTTTTTTCTTTGCCTATTCCAGCCGCTTTTTATCTGCTGGAGCCTCACGCCACTGGACTGAGGTCCTCAAGGAATTTACCGGTGATAGTACCATGGATCCTTCGGCTTTGTTGGAGTATTTTGAACCATTGCGTGTATGGCTTAAGGAGGAAAATCGTAAACAAAATGTTCCCGTTGGATGGGGTCTTACTGATAGTAAGTAAAAGAGACAACTGAGACGTGGATTTAAAAAATATACTTTTTTTAAGCATCTACACAAGACGTAGATTTTTAAAATAATTTTTTAAGCATCTACACATGGCGTAGATTTTTTAAAAAATTTTTTTATCCATCAAAATGAGTACGTCTTCGTACCAAATTCAGAAATTGGACGAGAAAAATTATGAGACATGGGTCACTCCATGTCCATATAGTCCCATATAAGAAGTGTGCTGATCCATAGCGGGTGTTTGGAAAACGTAAATGGTCAATGTGAGAAGGATTTTAGAATGGGAATCTGATGACGAGAAGGCTTTGGCAACCATTGCGTTGAGTCTTAAGACGTCTCAACTAAATTAGAGAAGCGTAGGAAAAATTGACCCTGTACAAAAAGCTGCTAAACGTGCATTTCTCGGATTATAAGACCATGACCGATTATTTATATGATTTCACCGAAATAACAGAAAAACTGTTGGACGTTGGAATCGAAATTCAGGAGGAGCTCATAGTAATAATCCATTTGTCTAGTTTGGAAAAAAGAGTACGAAAACTTCGTCGTCGCAATCGAAACAAGTTACCGCTTTTCCGCTTTGAAAGTAAAGCTATTGGAAGAGTATGATCGAAGGAATCAAGCGAAAGGTGATGAAGCTACAGCAGGTCAAGAGGCGTTTGGGGCAATGTAGTACAGAAGAGTAAACGATGGCAAATTTTTTCACGTGTTTTAAGAAAGGGCACTATGCGAATAAATGCAAAATGAGAAATGGAGATCATAAAACCTACTCTATGGTGGCGTTGGTAAAAAAAGAGAAAAATGATTTAAAGTGGATAATTGATATTGGAACCACGTGCCATATGAGCTCACCGTAAGTTTTTCATCACATTTGATAAGTGTGAAGAAATTATTATGATGGCAGCGGAGAAATCAATTACGGCTAATGGAAAAGGAATTGTGTGTCAGTTTATGTAAATGGATTAAATATCAGATTCAAAGATGACTTGTATGCTCCGGAATTTTATATCTATATCAAAATTAATTGAAAACGGCTGCATAGTAAAATTTGATAGTAAAGGCGCAGTTGTGAAAGACGGAGGAAAAGTTGTGTTGAAAGCCATAAAACAGACCAATTTTTTTGGTTTTGAAGCCATGGAACCTAAAGGAAAATTTTGCCCAGCGACTGGTGATATTAAATTATGGCACCAGAGGTATGATCATCTCAATTACCAAACTTTGAAAGATCTATCAGAAAAAGACATGGTGAGTGGTATGAAATTGAGTGATTCGTTGGTTGTAGATCCCTGTAAGACATGCATGGCTGAAAAGATTCATGTGACACCGTTTCCTAAACATGATGAATAGAAATGTATGGAAGTATTGGACTTGATACATTCGGACGTGTGCGGACCGATTGATGTGGAATCCCTGGGTGGTTCGAAATATTTTGTCACTTTTATCGATCACAAGTCTAGACGCATTTTTATCTATTTTATGAAGCAGAAAAGTGAGGTGTTCGATAAATTCAACATTTTCAGTAGCATGGTGGATCACCAGACGGGTAATGTTATAAAAATCCTAAGAAGTGATAACGGTAGGGAATATATTAGCAAAAAATTTAATAAATATTTGGAAGAAAATGAAATCATACACCAGCCAACAGTCCCTTATACTTCCCCAATAAAATGGAGTAGCAGAATACGCAAATCGAACGATAGTGGAAATGCCAAGGTGCTTATTGATAGATTCTGGTTTGAATAAAAATTTCGGGGCATAAGCAGTGGCGACCGCAGTTTATATAAGAAATCGTTGCCCAACAAGGACAATGGATGGAATGACACCATATGAAGTATGGAGTAGTCGAAAACCCAAAGTTAACCACCTTAAAGTATTTGGATGTCAGGCAGTGGCACTGAATAAAAATAGAAAAGGCAAATTTTAAGAGAAAGGTTATAGCCTTATTTAGTGGCAAAGGCGTATAGATTGTATGACAGCATAACTCAAAAAGTTGTAGAACGACGTGATGTCATATTCGATGAAAACAAAAAGCCTGGTGGTAGATTTAATGACGAAGACAAAGAATTCGTTTACTTTGATTATGGTATAAGAAATAAGAAACCTGTTGAGAACATAAGATAGAATCTAGAAGAACATTGGACATTAATGAGAATGGCGAAAATCTACAAGAAATGCAAGGTGAGAACACAATAAATAATGAAACTGGAGACAACCCCTCAGATGAAGATAGTTTTTATGATATGGAAGAATTGCGAGGGTTTACGCCGATTGAAGAGGAGCAATGGTCAGAGGTTGATACACCTAGACGCGACCCTGGAACGACATGATGTCATATTCGATGAAAACAAAAAGCCTGGTGGTGGATTTAATGATGAAGACAAAGAATTTGTTTCCTTTGATTATGGTGAGAGCAATAAGAAACGAGTTGAGAACATAAGAGCGGATCTAGAAAAACAAATAGAAATTAATGAGAATGGCGAAAATCTATAAGCAATGGAAGGTGAGAACACAATGAATAATGAAACTGGAGACAATCCCTCCGATGAAGATAGTTTTTATGATACGGAAGAATTGCGAGGGTTTACCCCGATTGAAGAGGAGCAATCGTCAGAGGTTGATGCACATAGACGCGGCCCTGGAAGGCCACGAATTATTAGAAGCATAAGACCTGGACGTCCAAGAAGAGTGCCAAAATCGCTGAATAATGTGGTGGAGGAGAGTGTGTCGCAAAGTTATGAAGAAGCATTATCCAGCAAGTTATGTCATCTATGGAGAGAATCAATGGAGAAACAGCTGAAGTCGTTAAAAGAAAATAATATGTGGGTATTGCAAGATTTACCTATTGGTCAGAAAGTCATTAAATGTAAATGGGTATACGCATTAAAATGGAATCAGACAGGAAAAATTATTCGTCATAAGGCAAGGCTTGTTGCAAAAGGTTGCAATCTACGGTACATGGTCAACTATATAAGGAAACCTTTTTACCTGTAGTGAGGTATACCAAATTAGAGTTGGGTAGTTCCGGAACGAACTAGTTCATTGGAACTATTCCGAGAAAGGAACAATCGGAACTAGTTCCAACACTTTAATTAATATAGTTCCTTTTTCTGATCTCTTTCCTTTTTGGTATTGTTCTTTATTCTGGTCTCGTTATTTTTTCAACACGGAACTATGTGAGCGAAAAAAAACAAAAAGAACGAAGAAAGAGAGAGATTCAAAGGAACAATGTAGGAGTCGGAACTATATGGAGCAAAGGAATTATGAAATGTAAAGCAACTATAAAGAGCAAAAGAACTATATGGAGCAACGGAACTGTTTGGTGCAAAGGAACTATAAAGAGCAAAGGAACTGTATGGAGTAAAGGAACTATATGGAGCAAAGAAACTATTTGGAGCAAAGGAACTATTTGGAGCAAAGGAACTATAAAGAGCAAAGAAACTGTATGGAGTAAAGGAACTATATGGAGCAAAGGAACTATTTGGAGCAAAGGAACTATAAAGAGCAAAGGAACTGTATGGAGTAAAGGAACTATATGGAACAAAGGAACTATTTGGAGCAAAGAAACTATAAAAAACAAAGGAACTATAAAGAGCAAAGGGACTGTATGGAGAAAAGGAACCATATAGAGCAAAGGAACTATATGGAGCAAAGGAACTATACGGAGCAAAGGAACTATAAAAAGCAAAGGAACTGTATGAAGTAAAGGAACTACATGGGGCAAAGGAATTAGTTTCTTTTTAAAAAAGGAACGAGTAAGATCGATCCACTACGTGAACTAGATTGCCGAACTCTAAAGAAAATCCAAATAAAGTGCTACGGCTACAGAAATCGTTATATGGTCTAAAGCAAGCCGGTAGAGAGTGGAATTCAAAACTTAACATTGACGTGGATTGTTAAAAAAACAATATTTTTAGGCTTCTAACATAGGCGCAAATTCAAAAAAAAATTGAATTTTTTTAATGTCAAAATTAATTTCCATCTTCATTGTTATTTTATTAGCTCTTTATTTATCATTTTCAAAATTTATTAATTTTAAATTTGTGTTCCTCTTTTATTTTCAGAAGTCTCCCATTCCTGTTCAACAACTGCTCACGCCAACAGCATTTTGAATTAAGGTGAAAAGCTCTTGTTTTTTATTAAATACACAATTTTTACACTTCCGGAAAACTGGTTATAAACTGGATACTTATTTACAAGCGGAATTTACATACAGAATTATGTCAATTGGAGATTTGTTTTATTATTAATCAATACTCATTTAAAAAAAAGGAACTTGTGATTCGATCGAAATAAATATCTTTACGAAAATGTTGAATATTATACTGATAAAAAAATTAATTTTATGGGACATTTGCATAATGGAAGTGCTGAACGGGAGATTATTTGAGTTAAAAATCTTTTTTTTTCGAAACATCTTTATAATTTGAATTTAATTGTATTTTAAATTAAGTGTATCATAAATTAGCTCTTAAAAATTATTTATAGTCTTCACATTTTTTTAGAGATCTCTTCTATCTATCCCTGTTTGCAAACATGTAAACATACTGGCCATTTCAATTTTATTAATCCGCTTTAATGGCCTGTCTGCCTGTCCGCTACCAGATTTATGTTTCAATCATTCACCCACAACTTTCTCCGATGGCTAACAAAATGTCAACAACAACACACACTCTCACACACAATTTACAATCTCCTGCGGATTTAGAAAATTAATGCCAATCTGCTCTACATTTCAAATTTGTTTTGACTTTTAAAGCCCACCTTTCTTCAATCTCTTTCCAAAACAAATGATTTTTTTTTGGTTTATAGACCTTTTAATCTTCTTTTATTTTGAAATTCAAACCCGTTTGTATTTTTGTTTTTAATATTCTAACAGAAGTAATGAAAACAAAATCTATTAACACCCAAGATCAACAGGCTAGGAATAAATGAATATTCAGAAGTAATAAAAAATTTAAAACTCTTGCGATTTTTTTTTTGGTCTACCAACCTTGAACTAGATAAAGTAAAGTTTGGGTGTGTGTGGAATTTTGAATTCATTTTCAAAATCCAAAGAATCAGCAACAATTGTAAATATATTTTGCAGGCATGACTTGCAGTTCCCCAGAATACCCCCTTTTAATTCTTTCAAAATTTCAATTTTCTAGAAATATATCACACGCGAAATTATTGCGATCATAAATAATTAATTGAAAATAGAGATTTTTATTTTTTTTCCTGAAATCACTAAGATAAGAATTCGATTAAATCATAATAATAAATGGACTTCGATAGAAATGGTATAGGAAATGTGTGGTTACGAATACAGTCAGTATTTAAAATATTTATAATACCCATCTAATCTTAAGGAAATCAGGGAGGAAATTTTTCGAAAAACAAATGGATTTGGGAATGTTCTACAGCAGAGAATCGTTTTTTAATATTTGTTCAGGGGCTATCTGAGGCTTGGATTTTTTTAAAAATATTTCTAAGGGTCCACACAAGGCGTGGATTTTTTTAAAAAAAATTTAGGGTATCCCATAAGGAGAGGATTTTTTTTGGGCCAAGGATGAACCTTATTGAAAATGGAGAAAATCGGTTCAGATTTAGATATAGCTCCCATATATAGTTTCGCCCGATTTTATGTAAAAGATGCACCAAATTCCCAATATTTGTCCGATTGGGACAAAAGTTAAAATCGTTTAGTTAAAATCGTTTTGTTAAAATCGTTTCAGATTTAGATATAGATCCTATATATAGTTTCGTCCGATTTTATGTAAATGGTGTACCAAAGCGCCTATAATTTTTTCGATTAGCACGAAATTTGGTGTGTGCTCAGATTCGTGCATTTTATTAAAAATCCTAACCTGCAGAGACCTCTATTAACAATTTTATTAAACATCCTAACCTGGAGAGATCTCTATTAATAATCCTTACCTTCAGAGACTTCTTTTAACAATTTTATTAAATTCTCACCTTCAGAGAACTCTATTAACAATTTTATTAAACATTCTAGCCTGCAGAGACCTCTACAAAACATTTTATTAAAAATCTCACCTTCAGAGACCTCTACACACTTTTTTAATTATAACCTTATCTCTAAAGACTTCTACACATGTTTTATTAAAAATCTTAACCTGCAGATACCTCTACACATTTAATTAAAATCCTAACCTGCAGAGACCTCTACAAAGCATTTTTTAGAAATCCTAACCTGCAGAAACCTCAAAAAAAATATGTAAAATTCTCTGCTTCAGAAACGTCAAAATATTTTATTAAAAATCCTAACCTGCAGAAACCTCTACACATTTGTCTAATCAAAATCCTCACATACAGAAACCTCTACACATTTTTTAATTAAAATCCTAACCTGCAGAAACCTCTACAAAGTATTTTGTTAAAAATCCTAACCTTCAGAGACCTCTGCAACGTATTTTATTAAAAAATCCTATCTTGCGGAGACCTCTACAATGTATGTTATTAAAAATCTCAACCTGCAGATACCTCTACAAAATATTTTATTAAAAATACTAACCTGTAGAGACCTCTATTAACAATTTTATTAAACATCCTAACCTGCAGAGACCTCAAAAAACATTTGATTAAAAAACCTCACCTCTACACACTTTTTTAATTAAAATCCCAACCTCTAAAGACCTCAACGCATGGTTTTTTTTTATCTTAACCTGCAGAAACCTCTACACATTATTGAAAATCAAAATCCTAACCTGCAGAAACCTCTACAAATTATTTTGTTGAAAATCCTAACCTTCTGAGACCTCTGCAACGCATTTTATTAAAAAATCATATCTTGCGGAGACCTCTACAAAGTATGTTATTAAAAAATCGTAAGAGACCTCTACACATGTTTTTATTAAAAATCCTAACCTGCAGAGACCTCTAGATATTTTTTAATCAAAATCCTAACCTGCAGAGACGTCTACAACGTATTTTATTATAAATCCTAATCTTCAGAGACCTCTACAAAATATTTAATTAAACATCCCAACCTCCAGAGACCTCTACAACGTATTTTATTATAAATACTAACCTTCAGAGACCTCTAAAACATATTTTAATTAAAATTCTAACCTTCAGAGACCTCTACAACGTATTTTATTAAGAATCCTAAACTTCAGAGGCCTCTATACATTTTTTATTAAACCTCCTATCCTTCCGAGACCTCTACAATATATTTTGTTTAAAATCCCAACCTCCAAAGACCTCTACACATGTTTTTGTTAATAATTTAAAACTGCAGATACCTCTATAAAGTATTTTATTAAAAATCCTGAACTTCAGAAACCTCTACACATTTTTTAATAAAATTTTACTAAAAATCTCCACCATCAGAGACCTCTATTATTAATTTTATTACAAATAGAGACTTCTATTAAAAATCCTAACTTTTTGAGGCTTCTAAAAAACTATTTTTTGAAAAATCCTTACCTTCAGTGACCTTTACAAAAGATTTTATTAAAAATCCTGACCTGCTAATGTTAATAATCCCAACCTGCAGAGACCTCTACAAAATATTTTGTTAAAAGTCCCAACCTGTAGAGACCTCTACAAGATATTTTATTAAAGATCCTAACCTGCAGAAACCTCTACAAAATTAATTTGTGAAATATTCTCATCTTCATGTTTTTGTTTTATGTTAGGACCCATGCCCTTTGTTGGGACCTTAAAAATAATTTTTAAAAAATTCTCGCCATGTGTTGGTCTTTTAAACATAATTTTTAAAAAATCCGCGCATCGAAAAAAATAATTTGAGCTTATTTGACCCACTGTATCCACAAATTAATTAATCGTACTACCTGTAATAAATTTTCTTCTCCCCAGGCATATCTTCAGAGCGTGTCGTGAACATTGCCATTAAAAGAGATAACTCTCCCACGATATTGTGAGAGTCCATGATCCCCAATAAGTGTGAGAGTTAACTATCAAACAGTAGCTGTTTGGATTAGTTTTATTAGTTATTCTTATCGTGGAGAGCGAATGGAGCCCTCAATCTGTTGATCTTGCTTTCTCTCTCTCTCTTTGTTGCTGATAATTTAATGGGGGCCCTGATTTGTTGTATATAAAGCTGAGTATTGATTTGTAAGTTTCAGTCGTTGTTGTGTGTCAAGCTGTGGGGCACACGTTTCGGGTATTGTTTTTGTTCGTCCATTTCTGTGTTCGGTCGTTTCGTTTAGAAGGCGGTCAAGCGTAAGTGTGATAATTGCCAAATAGAATTTATAATTAAAAATTTGTTTTCAAGTTTTTCGCATTTGAAAAAAAAAATAGTAGACAATGTTTGGAAATCGTAATTCAATAACAAAAATAAAATCAGAATAAATATTGAATAAAAAAATAATTTAATTAATTTTTTTTCTGTGCCAAGTTTAAAAATAAATTTGCCTTGCAAATAAAAAAATCACGAAAAAAATCGTCTGCTTCTTCAGCTCAGTTTTTTTTTCTAATCAAAGACATTGTGTGGTTGTGTATATGTGTGTGTCAGTGTGTGCATGGCTTGCGTGTCTGTGATCTTTGACATAATTACATCGCTCTGACAATTGATGAATATTTTGTTGCGGATTTTTTGTTTTGATGACATTTACTTTGGTGGAGGAGGCATTCTCCTAAATACCGCCAATAGTTTATTTGTTTATATGGTGACACAGTGGGCGATTTTTTTTTGGATTTTTAAAAATTCATTTTTAAGGTCCATATCCAAGGAGTGGATTTAAAAAAAATTAATGAGGTTTCTGAAAAAAATATTTTCTCTGAAGGTTGGGATTTTGAAGGAAAAAATTTTGCAGAGTCCTCAGAGGTTCGGATTTTTAATAAAATAGTTTGTAGAGGTCTCTGCAGGTTAGGATTCTTAATAAAATATGTTGTAGGTTTTTCTGAAAGTGAGGATTCTTAATAAAAAATTCTGTAGAGGTCTCAAAAGGCCAGGACCTTTTCAGAAATATTTTGTAGAGGTATCTGTAGGTTAGGACTTTTAATAAAACATTTAGTGGAGGTCTCTGAAGGTTAAGATTTTTAGTCAAATATTTGGTAGAGGTCTCTGAAGGTTAGGATTTTTAATAAATTATGATTTAGAGGGTTCTGCAGGTGAGGATTTTTAATAAAATGAAATGTAAAGGTATCTGCAGTTTAGGATTTTTAATGAAATATTTTGTAGAGGGCTATACAGGTTAGGATTTTTAATGAAATACTTTGTAGAGGTATCTGAAGGTGAGGATAAAAAAAAATAGTTCTCTGAAGTTGAGGATTTTTATTAACATATTAGGTTAGAATTTTTGGTGTGGTATTTTGTAGATGGCTCCGAAGGAAAGGATTTTAAAGAAAATATTTTGTAGAGATCTCTGCAGGTTAGGATTTTTAATGAAATATATTGAAGATGGCTCCGAAGGTAAGGATTCTAAAGAACATATTTTGTAGAGGTCTGTGAATGTAAGGATTTAAAAGAACATATTTTGTAGAGGTCTCTGAAGGTTAGGATTTGTAATTAAACATTTTGTAAAGATCTCCGAATGTTAGGATTTGTAATTAAACATCTTGCAGGGGTCTTCGAATGTTAGGATCTTTAATAAATTACTTTGTAGAGGTCTCTGAAGGTGAGGATTTTTAATAAAATATTTTGCAGAAATCTCAGTAGGGTAGGATTATTAATGAATAAAATTTAGAGGTCTCTGCAGGTTAGGATTTTTAATAAAACAATTTGTAAACGACTCTACAGGTCAGGATCTTTAATGAAATACTTTGTAGAGGTATCTGAAGGTGAGGATTAAAAAAAATAGCTTATAGAAGTCTCTGAAGGTGAGGATTTTTATTAAAATATTTTTTAGAGGTATCTCAAGGTTAGGATTTTTGGTGAAATATTTTGTAGATGACTCTGAAGGTAATGATTTTAAAGAAACTATTTTGTAGAGGTCTGTGAATGTTAGGATTTATAATGAAATATATTGTAGATGGCTCCGAAGGTAAAGATTTTAAAGAACATATTTTGTAGAGGTCTGTGAATGTAAGGATTTAAAAGAACATATTTTGTAGAGGGGTCTGAAGGTTAAGATTTGTAATTAAACATCTTGTAGAGGTCTCCGAAGGTTAGGATTTGTAATTAAACATCTTGCAGAGGTCTCCGAAGGTTAGGATCTTTAATAAATTACTTTGTAGAGGTCTCGTAAGGTGAGGATTTTTAATAAAATATTTTGCGGAGATCTCAGTAGGGTAGGATTATTAATAAATAAAATTTAGAGGTCTCTGCAGGTTAGGATTTTTAAGAAAACAAATTGTAGAATTCTCTACAGGTTAGGATTAGGAAGGCGAGGATTAAAAAAAAAAATAATTTATAGAAGTCTCTGAAGGTGAGGATTTTTATTAACATATTTTGTAGAGGTATCTCAAGGTTAGGATTTTTGGTGAAATATTTTGTAGATGACTCCGAAGGTAAGGATTTTAAAGAAAATATTTTGTTGAGGTCTGTGAAGGTTAGGATTTTTAATGAAATATATTGTAGATGGCTCCGAAGGTAAAGATTTTAATGAACATATTTTGTAGAGGTCTCCGAAGGTAAGGATTTTGAAGAACAGATTTTGTAGAGGTCTCCGAAGGTTAGGATTTGCAATTAAACATCTTGTAGAGGTCTCCGAAGGTTAGGATCTTTAATAAAATACTTTGTAAAGGTCACGGAAGGTTAGGATTTTTAATAAAATATTTTGTAGAGGTCTCTGTAGGTTAGGATTATTAAAAAATAAAATGTAGTGGTCTCTGCAGGTTAGGATTTTTAATAAAACATATTGTAAAGGTCTTTGCAGGTTAGGATTTTTACTCAAATATTTTGTAAAGGTCTCTGCAGGATAGGATTTTAAATAAATGTTTTTTAAAGGTATCAGAAGTTGGGGATTTAATCTTTTTCAGGAGGAGGAGAAGGTTGTTGATTTTTTTAAAATATTATGAGGATTCTGAAGGTGAAGATTTTTAAAGAAAATAATTTGTAAATGTCTCAGGAGGTTAGGATCTTATAAATAAAACATTTTTATGGTACTTCGAGCTGCGAACTTTTTAAAAATTTTTTTTTAGCAGTCTATCAACATTAGAATTTAAAAAAAAAACAGTTTTAGGAGTATCTCAGGATGTGGATTTTTTTTTAAATCACAGATGTTGAGGATTTTTTTATATTTTTTGCGGATTTTTAAAAACATATTTTTAGTGGTCCTTTGAGTTACAAACTTGCGAATTTTTTAAAAAATATTTTTTACGAATTTTTTAAAAAATTAAGTTCTCCTAAGTAAAGTATTTTTAAAAATATTTTACTCAGGTTGCGAACTTTTTAAAAAATATGTTTTTTGTGGATCTTCGGGATGCAATGTGGTCCTTCGATTTACGAACTTTGAAAAAAAATATAACTGGTACTTCGATTTGCGAACTTTTTAAAAATACATATTTTAGTGGTATGTCAAATCGCTGATTTTTTTAAAAAATACTTCTAGAGGCCTCCCAAGGTGATGAATGCTTAAAAAAATATGGTCCTTCGACTTGCGAACTTTTTAAAAATACATATTTTAGTGGTCTCTCAAGTTGCTGATTTTTTTAAAAATACTCCTAGAGGTCTCTCAAGGTGATGAATACTTCAAAAAATATGGTCCTTCGACTTGCGAACTTATTAAAAGTACATATTTTGTGGTCTCTTAAGTTGCTGAATTTTCTAAAAAAACTTCTAGAGGCCTCTCCAGGTGAGGAATGTTTGAAAAATATGGTCCTTCGAGTTACCAACATTTTAAAAATACACATTTTAGTGGTCTCTCAAGTTGCTGAATTTTTTAAAAATACTCCTAGAGGCCTTTCAAGGTTAGGAGTGCCTAAAAAATATGCTTTCGAAGTTTTTCATGTTGCGGATTTTAATTGTTTTTTTTTCAAAAATTCTGGTCACCTGACATTTTATTCAAAATAAACGTTCTTGAACTCATCTCATTCTCAGTCTTATGCCGATGAAGATATTTATCGTATCTCCATTTCGATTCTAAATACCTTTGGCTCAGAATTATCATCAATTAATTATTGTAATCACGTTGATGTGGTCACAACAGACACTCACACGCATGCGTGACTAAAATAATTGATTACAAGCCCCATCGAAATGTAAAGTGAAGTAGAGTAGAGTCGAAGCTTCCGAGGAGGAAGTTAATAACAGTGTTTTTAAAAATTTTAAACCTTGAATGCAAAAAGGAAATTGAGGCAGGTGTTCAAAAAAATTTTGGCAATCAGGGTCAAAATTAAAAATATAATTGTTCAATATTTTATTTAAAATTTCAAAATTAAAACCTTGAATGCCAAAAAAATTAAGGCAGGTGTTGACAAAAAACCTTCCAATAATTTCTTTACCCACCCTATTGTCTGGGGCCTCATATAAATTCCCCATCCCGATAAGTGCAATAAAATTGCCAAATTGATTTCAATTTCAAATATTTTTGTTGTGATTTTTTTAGTTGTTGTTATTATTTTTGCTACGGCCATAAATTGTAATGGCTTCTAAGCAGTAGTTCATTTTTGTTTATGACCGGGAGTTTTCCCCCAATATCGCTGCGATAAGATTAGTTAATTTAATTTGAGGCGGGCAATAAATAAGTAGTTATCGTTCGAAGATTTACGATATTCTGGAACTGGTAGGAAAAAAATAATCTGAAAATACCCCGCATCTAATCGGGGAGAAAACAATATTCCATCTCCAGTTGTAAATCAATTGAAGCTAAGAAGGTCACTTTTCCTTTTCCGTAATCGTGGAGGTACGCACGTTTAATCATGCGCTTCATAAATTTACAACAACATTTTTAGGAATTATTTACAAAAAATTAAATCTTTTGAAAAAAAAAATTAAAAAAAAATTCAAAACAAGGAAGAAAATTAAAATTTAATTTTTTTTCTAATTTGGATTTTTTTTCAAAAAATTTTGATTTTTTTAATTTGGATTCTTTTCAAAAATTTTTGTATTTTTCCAAGAAAATTGCATTTTTTTATTCTAAAAATTCTGAAAAAATTATTCAAAAAAATTTGAATTTTTTTCAAAAAATTTTAGATTTTTATTCAAAAAATGTTGCAATTTTTTTAAATTCTTAATTTTGATTTGTTTTCAAAAGTTTTAGAGTTTTTTTTTTTCAAAAAATTTAGATTTTTTTTTCAAAAATTTTAGAATTTTTTTTTCAAAAAATTTAGATTTTTTTCAAAAAATTAAAAAAATCTTACATTTAAATTTAAATATTTAAAAAAAAAATCAAAACAAGGAAGAAAATTAAAATTTAATTTTTTTTCTAACTTAGATTTTTTTTCAAAAAAAATTGATTTTTTTAAAATTGGGATTCTTTTCCAAGAAAATTGAATTTTTTTTCTACAAATTTTAAATTTTTTTATTCCAAAAATTTTGATTTTTTTTATTCAAAAAATTTTGATTTTTTCAAAAAATTTTAGATTTTTTTTCAAAAAATTTTAGATTTTTATTCAAAAAATGTTGCAAAAAAACTTTTTTTGAAAAAAATTCAACATTTTGATTTGTTTTCAAAAATTTTAGAATTTTTTTTTTCAAAAAATTTAGATTTTTTTACAAAAATTTTAATTTTTTTTTTTCAAAAATTTAGATTTTTTTTACAAAAATTTTAGATTTTTTTTTTTCAAAAATTTAGATTTTTTTCAAAAAATTTTGATTTTTTTAAACTATTTTGAATTAACTTTGAAATATTTTTTTAAAACTAAAATTTAAATATATTTAAAAAATATAATAATTAAAAAATTTTAAGTACAAAATTTCAATATTTTTTGAAAGTCGTAGCAGTCTTGGTAATAATTTTGAAAATTTTGTTATTCAAAAAAATAATTAAAAATTGTTTCCAATTTCTATTTTCAGTTTCTTTGTCAACATGAAATTCCTATTAGTCACCCTTGTGGCCGGTTTGGCGGTAAGTCCGAAAATCCCACACCTCCCACAAATGTTCCCCCTCACAATAAAATATTTCTCCCCTCTCCTCTATCTCATCACAGCTCTGCCACGCTGCCGTTAAGGAAGAAATCATTGCCACCGAATATTTGCAAAATATCAACAAGGTCCTGGCCAAGCAAACCAACATCGAGACTGAAGCCTCT
Organism: Musca vetustissima; assembly: GCF_032173495.1. Classification (NCBI taxonomy): domain Eukaryota; kingdom Metazoa; phylum Arthropoda; class Insecta; order Diptera; family Muscidae; genus Musca; species Musca vetustissima. The sequence goes on from NW_026877641.1 coordinate 200,941, forward strand.
TGGGCCTATGCCTCAAACATTACCGATGAAAATGAACGTCGTCGCAATGAAATCTCCGCCGAAAATGCCAAATTCATGAAAGAGGTTGCCAAGGATTTGTTGAAATTCAATTGGCGCACCTACAGCTCGGCCGATGTTAAACGGCAATTCAAAATCTTATCGAAGACTGGCTATTCTGCCTTGCCCGCTGAAGATTATGCCGAACTTTTGGAAGTCCTCTCATCGATGGAAGCTAATTTTGCCAAGGTCCGTGTATGTGATTATAAGGATAGCGAGAAATGTGATTTGTCTTTGGACCCTGAGGTTGAGGAAATCATTACCAAGAGCCGTGACCCCGAGGAATTGAAGCACTACTGGGTTCAATTTTACGATAAGGCTGGTGCCCCTACCAGGAAGTCGTTCGAAAGATACATCGAATTGAATGCCAAGTCGGCTAAGTTGAACAGTAAGTAAATTTTGAAACATAGAGATATTTAAAAAAATCGAACACTTTTTTAAAAATAATTTTTTCAAACATCCACAAGGCGTGAATTTTTTAAAAATTATTTTTTCAAACATCCACATGTAGTGGATTTTAAAAACTATTTTTTTTATTTTTTAAAAAAAATGTTTTTTATTTTTTTAATTTTTTTTTAATTCAATGTTTTTTTCAAATCCCGACCTTGATTTTTCGATTACTAATTTGTCCCTTTCTCTCTCCCTTTTTAGACTTCACCGATGGTGCTGAGGTCTGGTTGGACGAATACGAAGACGACACCTTTGAACAGCAGCTGGAAGCCATTTTCGAAGACATCAAACCCTTGTACGAACAGGTCCATGGTTATGTCCGTTATCGTTTGAATCAATTCTATGGCGATGATGTCGTGCCTAAGAACGGTCCTTTGCCCATGCATTTGTTGGGTAACATGTGGGCTCAACAATGGTCTGCCATTGCCGATATTGTTTCACCCTTCCCCAACAAGCCATTGGTTGATGTCAGCGACGAGATGGTTGCCCAGGGTTATACCCCCTTGAAAATGTTCCAAATGGGTGATGATTTCTTCCAGTCGATGGGTTTGAAGAAGTTGCCACAGTAAGTCGGAATTAGATTAGGATTTGAGGAGATTTTCTAATTTTTGAAAACTTTTTGCAGAGACTTCTGGGATAAGAGTATCTTGGAGAAGCCCACCGATGGCCGCGACTTGGTTTGTCATGCTTCGGCCTGGGATTTCTATTTGACCGATGATGTGCGCATTAAGCAATGTACCCGTGTTACCCAGGATCAATTCTTCACCGTCCACCACGAGTTGGGTCACATCCAATATTTCTTGCAATATCAACATCAACCCTTCGTCTATCGTACCGGTGCCAATCCTGGTTTCCATGAGGCTGTCGGCGATGTCTTGTCTTTGTCGGTGTCGACACCCAAACATTTGGAACGTGTTGGCTTGTTGAAGAACTATGTCAGTGATGAGGAGGCCCGCATCAATCAATTGTTCTTGACTGTAAGTCGATCGACAAACCAACTTTGGGTCTGGAAAAAAATTCTAAATTCCCTTTAATCCTCCCTTTCTAGGCCTTGGATAAGATTGTCTTCCTGCCCTTCGCCTTCACCATGGACAAATACCGTTGGGCCTTGTTCCGCGGCCAAGTAGACAAATCCCAATGGAACTGTGCCTTCTGGAAATTGCGTGAAGAATACTCGGGTATTGAACCACCAGTAGTCCGTACCGAAAATGATTTTGATGCCCCAGCCAAATACCACGTGTCGGCCGATGTTGAATATTTGAGATATTTGGTCTCCTTCATCATTCAATTCCAATTTTACAAGTCGGCCTGTATCACTGCCGGTGAATACATTCCCGGTAATCCTGAATATCCTTTGTACAACTGTGACATCTATGGCAGCAAGGAAGCTGGTAAACTTTTCGAGTAAGTTGCTCAAAAAATCGAAGTAAGGGAAAATAAAAAAATAACGGGATTTTTTCCTTACGTTACAGAAACATGTTGTCCTTGGGTGCCTCCAAACCCTGGCCCGATGCATTGGAAGCCTTCAACGGTGAACGTACCATGACCGGCAAGGCCATTGCTGAATATTTCGAACCATTGCGTGTCTGGTTGGAGGCTGAGAACACCAAGAACAATGTTCCAATTGGCTGGACTAAGTCGGACAGTAAGTTTTCCCCTTTTTGAGGTTATGTTGAAGATTTTAATCGATTTTTTTCTTTTTTATTTCAGAATGCGTTTAAGCCTAAGCCGATACACTTAAAAACACACCAAACACTTCTTAAGTTTTAAATTCAAAATTGTTTTTTAATTAATTTTATTTAAATAAAAATAAACAGTATTAAATTAAAACAAGTGAAAATCGGTAAGTTCGGCCGGTCCGAACTTTGGATACCCTCCACCATAGTTATATTGACAGGTACTAGAAATGAAAATATAGGGAACATACCAAATAGTGGACCTATACCGACATGTCTAAGAACGGATAATGTAAACCATAATACAAATTTCAGAAATTTTTAATTGATAATTCAAATTGGAAGATGGAGAATATCGGTCCACTCCTTCTGAAACCTCCACACAGGGGCTAGGTCTAAATGCGGCTATAGTTCATTATCGAACCTTACGTTCTAATTTTTTATCTCGCTATCCTCCGCATGTGAAATGATTGCAATAGGGTCTTAGAACCAAACTCAAAACGTGGAACAAATCAGATAACTATTTTAATATAAAAAAGGGGTTATATGGGGACTACCCCAAAAAGGGGGCGAATATTAATAATTTTTGGTAGAGAGGTTTGTTACCATATACGAATACAAAACACCAAATTGCAGCAAATTCGGTTGAAAAACGCGCTCAAGAACCCCAAAATACCGAAAATTGGGGGTACCCTATATATGGGGGATATCCGAAAAAATGGATCTATATTCATGTTTTTTTTGTGGAGAGCTTTGGTACCGTTTAAGAACTCAAAATACTAAATTACAGCTAATTCGGGGGGAAAATACGATCAAAACCCCCAAAATACTGAAAATTGGGAGGTACGGTTATATGGGGGCTACCAGAAAAAGGGAACCTATATTTATAATTTTTTGTGGAGACATTTAGGATCCAATATGAAACCAATGTAGGAAATTTCAGCGAATTCGGCTGAAAACGCGCTCAAGAACCCCAAAATACCGAAAATTGGGGGGTACCCTTATATGGGGGCTACCCGAACAAATGGACCTATATACATAATTTTTTTGTAGAGAGATTTGGTACCTATTAAGAACTCAAAATACTAAATTACAGCCAATTCGGTGGAAAAATACGACCAAAACCCCCAACAAACCAAAAATTAGGAGGTACCGTTATATGGGGCTACCCGAAAATATGGACCTATACTTATAATTTTTTGTGGAGACATTTAGTATCCAATAAGAACCCAATGTATTAAATTTCAGCGAATTCGGCTGAAAAACGCGGCTCAAGAACCCCAAAATACCGAAATTTGGCGGGTACCCTTATATGGGAGCTATGCCTAAAAGTGGACCGATATATCCCATCTTCGAACTTGACCTGCCTGTAGACAAAAGAAAATCCTATGCCAAATTTCAGCACCCGATCTCAATTCCTTCGGAAGATAGCGTGATTACAACAGACGGACGGACGGACATGGCTAGATCGTCTTAGAATTTTACCCTGATCAAGAATATATATATATACTTTATAGGGTCGGAAATGAATATTTCGATGAGTTACAAACGGAATGACAAAATTAATATACCCTCCATACTATGGTGGAGGGTATAAAAATATTTTTCAAGGGTTGACAAAATTAAAAAAAATATTTTTGAGCGATCTACCATAGGTTAGGTTAGGGGTACGGTTGTTAATAACAACCGTCCACTCGGAGACTATGTCCATTGTGATGATGGAGTGATCATCCTTTTATATTACCTGTAAAGAAAAGAAAAATAGAGAGTGGAGGAGCAAAGAGAAAAGATAGTGAGAGAAGAAGAGCGGAAGAGAGGTTATTTTAGCCATGTCAAATTTTTGACAACGCCTAGGATCTGGTTTGGGTCTATTTTGGAGAAAAATAATAACAACCGTCCACTCGGGGACTATGTCCATTGTGATGATGGAGTGATCATCCTTTTATATTACCTGTAAAGAAAAGAAAAATAGAGAGTGGAGGAGCAAAGAGAAAAGATAGTGAGAGAAGAAGAGCGGAAGAGAGGTTATTTTAGCCATGTCAAATTTTTGACAACGCCTAGGATCTGGTTTGGGTCTATTTTGGAGAAGAAGACATATTTTCAAAACTTACAGAGGATGTGTTCAATTGTTTCCATTTCTTCTTCGTCCTCACATAGACTTCGAAGTGATAGATCTAATTTTGCAGTGACCTGTTGTGATCCCCACAACGATTTTGATCTCCCTCTTATTGTGTGTCAGCGGCGAAGACGTTCTTTTGCGAGAGAATGCTGGCCAGATAGATTTTGAGATTCTGAAGGCAGGTTCACTCAACCATCGGTTGCCGACTACCTCGCAGTAGAACGTACGGATTCTGCCAATGAAATAGCCGATGGAAGGTTTCAACGATCTCTCAATCGGAAGATTGGACGACTGTGAGCCCCCTCGAGCAAGCTCGTCGGCTATCTGATTCCCTTCAATGTCGCTATGTCCTGGAACCCAACATAAACTAACTATCTGTCGTATATCATTCAGAGCGGACTTGCAATCATGAACTGCTTTTGAGTTTATAGTACGCGACTTCACCGCTTTAAGGGCCGCCTGACTATCGACATATATAGTCACCGATCCCGTAATGTCGGCAGTAAGTGATTTTACTATTTCGGTCGCTTTCGTGATTGCAAGGATTTCTGCTTGTTCCTAATTCCCTACAGTAAACGCCTGCACCAGTGCCTTCCTCCATCTTTGACCCGTCTGTAAAGAATGACAGACCTGGCAGAGGTAAGGAGCCACTAGTCCAGGATTCCCTACTAGGAAACTCTACTTTGATGTCATTAAAGTCTCTGTGAGAGGGAACATAGTCACTAATATGAGTATTCCCCCTCAAGAGGTCTCAACCTGGCGTTATGTTTAGGATGATAGCATTACCATAGTTCAGCGATTTCAAGGCATCCGTTTCCCGGAGCCTCAGGGCACATCTGGCCGCCTGGAATTTAATTAGAATGTCCAGTGGTTGGAGATTCAGGATTGCGTTCAAGACTGTCTGTGGTGTACTTCTTACTTCTTAATATACTGTCAGGGTATTATCTCGGGTCTTAATCCCCAGCTCTTACCTATGGAATTCTTACATGAGTAGAGTGCCAGCAGTCCTTTCTTAGAGCGTTCCTCAACATTCCTATACCACATTAGTTTGCGGTCAAGGATAGTGCCAAGGTATTTTGCTTCTTCAGAAAGGGCTAAAGTCATTCTGCTTCTCCAATATCCTTAGTGTATTCTCCAGCCCCTTAAAAGGTGGTGGGGTATACACAGAGGCTATCATACCGCTTGGTATCTCTTGGACCGCTACAGCTACCAGTGTGCTACCTTCCCAAAGAGGATCCAGGTTGTTAATTGTCTTCTTAAGGAAGTCCGCAGTCTCCAATTAACAACCTTGATCCCTTTGTATAAGGGCCAAACCGTAGGCTCTGTCGATCAACCTCTTCGGATAGGAAGAGGTCCTTCAGATGGCTGTCGGCCAGCAACCATTTATCCTCGTTGATGATCCCGTCGGGGTCAGCTCGGTCCATAATTGCTACTCGCAGATCTTTCGGAACCTCTTTTGGAGCAACGGATTCGCTGAGCGTCGTTGTACGTTTCTGAGCAACCTGCTCCGAGGCAGCGTGTTTGGCTTTCACCACACAATCACAGCTCTTGGCAAGTTTCTCCTTCGACGCAAATGAAGCAGAGCTTTGTACAGTCGACGACTGCGTGGGTCTCTTTGCAGCAGGTCGATGTTTCTCCGAGGACCTTATTCTCTTGACTGCCGTAGGTTGTGGCCGAGATTTAGCACCCGGGGTTGCAACCGCTGTAGAGATATGCCCAGCTGATGCAGGCACCTGCTTCGCGCTCGCTACCTTCGCTATCATCCACTAGCAGCTGCCCAATTGTCAAAGCCTTGGGTATCGGCTTTGGCAATTCGACAGATGGTGGATTGACAGAGGGTGGTTTTGTCTTATCCATGGCACATTTAGCGCAGCTGATGTTTTGATTAACTGTCAAAGTTGGTAATTTCTACTTGAATTCGATGTACAGTGTTGCCAACCATTTGAAATATTATATGGAAAAATTTGACAGATAATCGAGGCAAATACAAATGTTTTTGTTTTGATACATTACCTTATTATTGCATCATGGTCTTATCGGTCTTCTTGGATGCATTTTTACGGGCTCTCCTTCGGGCCGACTCCGACAGTCCCCTACCTTAGTGGATGCTGGTGTCTGGGACGTCTTAGTACTCAGATTACCGCTGGGGAGGTGCTTCCTAGATGTACTAGAGCTCCCAACAGGTTTATCCTTCTCTGAAGGGACTGTGGTGGTCTTAGTACTGGGTCGGGGGATCCTATCAATCAAGAAGTCTCTCTCAATATCATCTGGATAGTTCCTGGAGAACTTCCGGATAAACTTGAGGTTCCTTTTGATTAAAAGGAACTCCTTTGCCGTGATGGAGTAGCTGTCCCGTCCGACGTATCGGTTACAGTAGTTAACTCCACAAAAAGTGCTGTAAGTGAGGGATTGAGGTCGACCATGGCACAGCCTCTTACCATGGCAAGGACTTGCCGTCTAAGCCTGAATAAGCTTGTTGAGGCGCCCAGGTATCAACAAGGCTCCGTTATAATACAGTCGGGACCCTGACTGCAAACAGTAGAACGCTGATGAGCACGAGGTCGCATGACACCCCAGCGTTTGGGGGGACATTCTCGCCTCGTCGGCCCAGGGATCATAGGCACTCTGTCATTTCATCCGAGACTCTCCCCCTGAGTCCGCTGATTGTCCACGACTGTTTATTTGTTATTCACAGCTACCCAATGAATAGTATTGTGCTTCCCACTATCCGCAACCTGTGGACGCGTCCGTTAGCATTCAGCTCTGCTCCCCGAAGGCGGATCTACCATAGATTATTATTTTTAAGGTCGTAAAACAAGGCGTGGATTTTTGTAAAAATTATTTTTAAGGTTCTAACACAAGGCCTAAGGTTCAAGGCCTAGACAAGGCGTGGATTTTTTAAAGATGACTTTTTTCAGGGCCTAGACAAGGCGTGGATTTTTTAAAGAAGACCTTTTTCAGAGCCTAGACAAGGCGTGGATTTTTTAAAGAAGACCTTTTTCAGGGCCTAGACAAGGCGTGGATTTTTTAAAGAATTTTTTTTTCAGGGCCTAGACAAGGCGTGGATTTTTTAAGAATATTTTTTCAAGGCCTAGATAAGTCGTGGATTTTTTAAAGAATATTTTTTTAAGGTCTAGACAAGGCGTGGATTTTTTAAAGAATATTTGTTTAAGGCCTAGACAAGGCGTGGATTTTTTAAAGAATATTTTTTTAAGGCCTAGACAAGGCGTGGATTTTTTAAAGAATATGTTTTTAAGGCCTGGACAAGGCGTGGATTTTTTAAAGAATATTTTTTTAAGGCCTAGACAAGGCGTGGATTTTTTAAAGAATATTTTTTTAAGGCCTAGACAAGGCGTGGATTTTTTAAAGAAGATTTTTTTCAAGGCCTAGACAAGGCGTGGATTTTTTAAAGAAGATTTTTTTAAGGCCTAGACAAGGCGTGGATTTTTTAAAGAAGATTTTTTTCAAGGCCTAGACAAGGCGTGGATTTTTTAAAGAAGATTTTTTTCAAGGCCTAGACAAGACGTGGATTTTTTAAAGAAGATTTTTTTCAAGGCCTAGACAAGGCGTGGATTTTTTAAAGAATATTTTTTCAAAGCCTAGACAAGGCGTGGATTTTTTAAAGAATATTTTTTTAAGGCCTAGACAAGACGTGGATTTTTTAAAGAATATTTTTTCAAGGCCTAGACAAGACGTGGATTTTTTAAAGAATATTTTTTCAAGGCCTAGACAAGGCGTGGATTTGTTAAAGAATATTTTTTTAAGGCCTAGACAAGGCGTGGATTTTTTAAAGAATATTTTTTAAGGCCTAGACAAGGCGTGGATTTTTTAAAGAATATTTTTTTAAGGCCTAGACAAGGCGTGGATTTTTTAAAGAATATTTTTTTAAGGCCTAGACAAGGCGTGGATTTTTTAAAGAATATTTTTTTAAGGCCTAGACAAGGCGTGGATTTTTTAAAGAATATTTTTTTAAGGCCTAGACAAGGCGTGGATTTTTTAAAGAATATTTTTTTAAGGCCTAGACAAGGCGTGGATTTTTTAAAGAATATTTTTTTAAGGCCTAGACAAGGCGTGGATTTTTTAAAGAATATTTTTTTAAGGCCTAGACAAGGCGTGGATTTTTTAAAGAATATTTTTTTAAGGCCTAGACAAGGCGTGGATTTTTTAAAGAATATTTTTTTAAGGCCTAGACAAGGCGTGGATTTTTTAAAGAATATTTTTTTAAGGCCTAGACAAGGCGTGGATTTTTTAAAGAATATTTTTTTAAGGCCTAGACAAGGCGTGGATTTTTTAAAGAAGACTTTTTTCAAGGCCTAGACAAGGCGTGGATTTTTTTAAGAATATTTTTTTAAGGCCTAGACAAGGCGTGGATTTTTTAAAGAATATTTTTTAAGGCCTAGACAAGGCGTGGATTTTTTAAAGAAGACTTTTTTCAAGGCCTAGACAAGGCGTGGATTTTTTTAAGAATATTTTTTTAAGGCCTAGACAAGGCGTGGATTTTTTAAAGAATATTTTTTTAAGGCCTAGACAAGGCGTGGATTTTTTAAAGAATATTTTTTCAAGGCCTAGACAAGGCGTGGATTTTTTAAAGAATATTTTTTCAAGGCCTAGACAAGGCGTGGATTTTTTAAAGAATATTTTTTCAAGGCCTAGACAAGGCGTGGATTTTTTTAAGAATATTTTTTAAAGGCCTAGACAAGGCGTGGATTTTTTAAAGAATATTTTTTAAGGCCTAGACAAGGCGTGGATTTTTTAAAGAATATTTTTTTAAGGCCTAGACAAGGCGTGGATTTTTTAAAGAATATTGTTTCAAGGCCTAGACAAGGCGTGGATTTTTTAAAGAATATTTTTTTAAGGCCTAGACAAGGCGTGGATTTTTTAAAGAATATTTTTTCAAGGCCTAGACAAGGCGTGGATTTTTTAAAGAAGACTTTTTTCAAGGCCTAGACAAGGCGTGGATTTTTTAAAGAATATTTTTTTAAGGCCTAGACAAGGCGTGGATTTTTTAAAGAATATTTTTTTAAGGCCTAGACAAGGCGTGGATTTTTTAAAGAAGACTTTTTTCAAGGCCTAGACAAGGCGTGGATTTTTTAAAGAATATTTTTTTAAGGCCTAGACAAGGCGTGGATTTTTTAAAGAATATTTTTTTAAGGCCTAGACAAGGCGTGGATTTTTTAAAGAAGACTTTTTTCAAGGCCTAGACAAGGCGTGGATTTTTTAAAGAAGACTTTTTTAAGGCCTAGACAAGGCGTGGATTTTTTAAAGAATATTTTTTTAAGGCCTAGACAAGGCGTGGATTTTTTAAAGAATATTTTTTTAAGGCCTAGACAAGGCGTGGATTTTTTAAAGAAGACTTTTTTCAAGGCCTAGACAAGGCGTGGATTTTTTAAAGAATATTTTTTTAAGGCCTAGACAAGGCGTGGATTTTTTAAAGAATATTTTTTCAAGGCCTAGACAAGGCGTGGATTTTTTAAAGAATATTTTTTCAAGGCCTAGACAAGGCGTGGATTTTTTAAAGAATATTTTTTCAAGGCCTAGACAAGGCGTGGATTTTTTAAAGAAGACTTTTTTCAAGGCCTAGACAAGGCGTGGATTTTTTAAAGAATATTTTTTCAAGTACTAGACAAGGCGTGGATTTTTTAAAGAATATTTTTTTTAGACAAGGCGTGGATTTTTTAAAGAATATTTTTTGGAGGGCCTAGACAAGGCGTGGATTTTTTAAAGAATATTTTTTCAAAGCCTAGACAAGGCGTGGATTTTTTAAAGAATATTTTTTCAAAGCCTAGACAAGGCGTGGATTTTTTAAAGAATATTTTTTCAAAGCCTAGACAAGGCGTGGATTTTTTAAAGAATATTTTTTCAAGGCCTAGACAAGGCGTGGATTTTTTAAAGAATATTTTTTCAAGGCCTAGACAAGGCGTGGATTTTTTAAAGAATATTTTTTCAAGGCCTAGACAAGGCGTGGATTTTTTAAAGAATATTTTTTCAAGGCCTAGACAAGGCGTGGATTTTTTAAAGAATATTTTTTCAAGGCCTAGACAAGGCGTGGATTTTTTAAAGAATATTTTTTCAAGGCCTAGACAAGGCGTGGATTTTTTAAAGAATATTTTTTTAAGGCCTAGACAAGGCGTGGATTTTTTAAAGAATATTTTTTTAAGGCCTAGACAAGGCGTGGATTTTTTAAAGAATATTTTTTTAAGGCCTAGACAAGGCGTGGATTTTTTAAAGAATATTTTTTTAAGGCCTAGACAAGGCGTGGATTTTTTAAAGAATATTTTTTAAGGCCTAGACAAGGCGTGGATTTTTTAAAGAATATTTTTTAAGGCCTAGACAAGGCGTGGATTTTTTAAAGAATGGATTTTTTTTAAGGCCTAAACAAGGCGTGGATTTTTTAAAGAATATTTTTTTAAGGCCTAAACAAGGCGTGGATTTTTTAAAGAATATTTTTTAAGGCATAGACAAGGCGTGGATTTTTTAAAGAATATTTTTTTAAGGCCTAGACAAGGCGTGGATTTTTTAAAGAATATTTTTTTAAGGCCTAGACAAGGCGTGGATTTTTTAAAGAATATTTTTTTAAGGCCTAGACAATACTAGGCGGGGTTTTATTAAAAATTATTTTTAAGGTCCCAACACAAGGTGGGGATTTTTTCACATTTTTTTTAGATTTCTTACAACATCGAAGAGCTTCGTTTGACCAGTCTCAGTCTCAAACCCGGTTTTGCTGCATTGACACTAATCTCTTTAAGCCAAAAAGAAAAACAAGTTGGCATTTCACACACAACACAAAAAAGCCGGCTTCGAACGGAGAGAAGTAAATGCTCGCATCCGACCATGCTCGGTGGAAAAGAGTGGAGTCGTAAAGAAGTGGAACTATAAAAAAAACTGCAACTAACAAAAACAGCAACACCAACAACTATGAAAAGAAGACCAGCTGTATGACCGACCAGCTACCAACCAACCATCGGAACGGTCTTCAGTTGCGGTTTAGAAACGCTTCAAAGAAGAGGTAATTGGAAATCTGGCGGTCGGTCGGTATCGGGTTGTGTGTGTGTTGAAAGCAAAAAAAAACTGAAATAAAGAAAATATTCTCAAGCTTATACAAGTGGCCGATAATGAAACTAAGCAGCTGAGCAAAAAATCGTAAAAACAAAAACACAGCCAAGCATTTGAATCTAATTGGCCTAGAAAGCCAGCAAAGCGTTGTAAGACCAGCTAAGCGAATTGAAACAATGGTTTTGCGAAAACGAAATTGTTTTGGTTTTTCTGTGAGATTTTGAGATCAATTTTGATGACAATTTGAAAGTGAAATTTTGAAAAGTGAAACAAAATTTAGAAGCCCTTTTCAAGTATTCTATAAGGCGTGATTTTTTTCAATTGGATTTTTTAAAAAATATTTGTTTGGGATGCCTATATATGGCGTAGATTTTTAAAATAATTTTTTTGGAAAGCCTATCTAAGGCGTAGATTTTTTTAAATAATTTTTTTGGGTTACTATTCGACCCTGGTTTTTTTATAGAATATAATTTAAATTGTATAACTTAATTAGGAACACCTTTGCAGATCCATATCATAATAATTATCCGGCATTGTTATGTATATGCTTTACATTTTATTGCCGTTGCCTTGTGTTTTTTTTATTACACTAATGTTTCTACTCATCTTCGTGTTTTATGTACTCTTTTTGCATATCGGCTCAATTTCGAAATTTTGTTTTAGTCTTCTATTGTTAGCATTTTGGGCTAATTTGCATAATCGATTCATGAATATGGTTATATTTTGTTGATCAGATGCTATTAACAATATGTGGAAAAAAACTTTGTACGACAAAGATTAGCATAGGTCAGGTCCAATGCACTGCATGGCCATTGTTTTTTTATACCCTTCACCACACTGTGGTACAGGGTATTATGTCTTTGTGCATATGTTTGTAACAGGCAAAAGGAATCGAGATAGACCCATGGTTCCTTTTGAGAATATGCATAGAATCACATTCTGACGATTTATGCAAAGTTTCGTGTACTATAATAAAGTGTGCTAAGCTTCATGAAAATCGGACTTAGATAAAGCTCCCTTGTATATCTTCGCTCGATTTAAGGTAAATGGTGTACCAAATTCCCTATATATCTTTCGATTTGCACAAAATTTGGCACAACGAAATGAATAAGATCTAGAATGATGTGTGCAAAGTTTCGTGAAAATCGGTTTAGATTTAGATACAGCTCCCATATATAGTTTCCCCCCATTTTAGGTAAATAGTCCACTAAAGTCCCTATATATCTTCCGATTTGCACGAAATTTAGCATAGCGTACTGAATTAAGTATAGAATGACGTGTGCAAAGTTTCGTGAAAATCGGTTCAGATTTAGATATAGCTTCCATATATACATTCAACCGATTTTATGTAAATAGTCCACTAAAGTCCCTATATCTATTTCGATTTGCACGAAATTTGGCACAATGTAATGAATAAGGTCTAGAATGATGTGTCTTAAGTTTTGGGAAAATCGGTTCAGATTTAGATATAGCTCCCATATATCGTTTCCCCCGATTTTAGGTAAATAGTCCAGTAAAGTCCCTATATATCTTTCGATTTGCACGAAATTTAGCATAGCGTACTGAATTAAGTATAGAATGACGTGTGCAAAGTTTCGTGAAAATCGGTTCAGATTTAGATATAGCTTCCATATATACATTCAATCGATTTTAGGTAAATAGTCCACTAAAGTCCCTATATCTATTTCGATTTGCACACAATTTGGCACAACGTACTGAATTAAGTCTAGAATTATGTGTGTTAAGTTTCGTGAAAATCGGTTAAGATTTAGATATAGCTCCCCTTATATACCTTCGTCCGATTTAAGTTAAATGATGTACCAAAGCCCCTATATATCTTTCGATTTGCACGAAATTTGGCATAGAGTATTGAATTAAGTCTAGAATGACGTGTGCTAAGTTTCATGAAAATCGGTTCAGATTTAGATATAGCTCCCATATATATTTTCCCCCGATTTTAGGTAAATAGTCCAGTAAAGTCCCTATATATGTTTCGATTTGCACAAAATTTGGCACAACGAAATGAATAAGGTCTAGAATGATGTGTGTTAAGTTTTGGGAAAATCGGTTAAGATTTAGATATAGCTCCCATATATATCTTTGTCCGATTTAAGTTAAATGGTGGACCAAAGTCCCTAAATATCTTTCGATTTGCACGAAATTTAGCATAGCGTACTGAATTATGTCTAGAATGATGTGTGTTCAGTTTCGTGAAAATCGGTTCAGATTTAGATATAGCTCCCATATATATCTTCGTCCGATTTAAGGTAAATGGTGCACCAATGTCTCGATATATCTTTCGATTTACACGAAATTTAGCATAGCGTACTGAATTAAGTATAGAATGATGTGTGCAAAGTTTTGTGAAAATCGGTTCAGATTTAGATATAGCTTCCATATATATCTTCGTCTGATTTGAGGTAAATTGTGTATCAAAGTCCCTAAATATCTTTTGATTTGCACGAAATTTGGCATAGCGTACTGAATTAAGCCCAGAAAGACGTGTGTTATGTTTCGTGAAAATCGGTTTTGATTTAGATATAGCTTCCATATATATCTTCGCCCGATTTAAGGTAAATTGTGTACCAATGTTTCTATATATCATTCGATTTGCACGAAATTTGGCACAGCGTACTGAATTAAGTCTAGAATGATGTGTGTTAAGTTTCGTGAAAATCGGTTCAGATTTAGATATAGCTCCCATATATATTTTCGTCCGATTTTATGTAAATGGTGCACAAATGTCCCTATATATCGTTCGATTTGTACGAAATTTGGCATAGCGTACTGAATTAGTCACTGGCAAGTTTCCCTGAAATCGGTTCTGATATAGATATATAAGAAAAACGCGACGTCTATTATGATACATATGTAGAATATACCCAAAGTGGTGAAGGGTATCATATAGTCGGCCCCGTCCGACTTTCCTTACTTTTATTGTGGACATATGGTACAGTGGAGCCAAAAAATAAAGACGGAGTTAGAAGATTTTCAGGTGACTTCTAGTCGATATTATCGACTTACCCCCAACACCATAGAGTAAGTTGAAGGCGAGGGTCTTAAATATAGGCCACTCTGATCTTCATTAAAATTTACAAAATTGTTGAACCGGCCAATTTTTTTATGAACATTTTTTTCTGTTAACCCAACCGTTTTTGCCACCACCATCAGCTAATTTTTTTATTACACCTTAACTACTAATATTCCACTTTGTTTGAAATACATTTTATTGGTCATAACTTAAAAGTGGGGTCCCGCACCGAACGGCATTCAAAATATAAATGCGGCACCACAAAAAACAACCAAAACTTGTTAAAAGTTATTAACCATGGCGATTATGTTAGACAGAGCATTTAAACCAAAAAAATTATAACTAATTAAAATGGACAAGCAGTATGTTATTTTCTCAGGCGGTCAAATTTGAAATGAACTTATAGACAGCTGGACAGACACACACACACACAAAATACACTCGGTGAGATTGCAAAGATATTTAACCTGACACATAAACATGTCTTGCATTCAAGAGATACGATTATCATCAACGTTACAAAGTCTAAAATCATTAACAACTTGGATCATTAAATGGCCGATGGAGAGGTTATGCGGATTATTTAAAAAAAATAATTTAAACTAACATGATTTTCATTTTCTAAAAAAATATTAAAAGAAGCCCCTCCAAAAAATTATTTAAAAAATTTACACCTTACATAGGGCTCCGCAAAAATTATTTAAAAAAATCTACGCCTTAGATGGGCCTCCCCAAAAATTATTTAAAAAAATCCACGCCTTTCGAAAATCCCCTAAAATATTTTTTAAATTTTTTATTCCCCTTTTCATTCCAGATTTAAGACCATGAGACTCCTTCTAAGTCCCCTCCTGTTTTTATACATTACCTACCTCTTTTCCCCCACCCCTTGCCTTGCTTCCACCATTGCCGAAAATGAAGCAGAGGTGGCGAAATTTCTCGATGAAGTCAATCACCGTTTGGCCGTACTCTATAATCAAGAAGTCCTAGCCAATTGGCAAAATGAAATACAAGGACCCAACAACCTCATAGCCCTCCTGCAATCGGAAATTGCCACCAAGGAAATCATGCGTTACATTCAAAGCATAGCAGTGAAGGTGAAAAAATTTAAACGTCTCACTTTGGAACATGAGGATTTGCGAAGGCAGCTTTCCCTAATACCCGAAGTGGGTTATGAAGTTCTACCGCCAGAGGATTTGGAACTGCTCTATGCCGTCACCGCAAATATGAGTGAAATTTATCGCCATTCCAAATTGTGTTCCTATGCGCAGCGAGAGAAATGTGATCTCATGTTAGTACCAGATGTCCAGCAAATTCTGCATAGCACCGAGAGTGTGGAGGAAATCGAGTACTACTGGCTGGAATGGAGAAGGAAGACGGGTTTGGCTGCCCGTGAGGATTTTCATAAATTTGTGGACTTGTATCGGAAGACGGCAAATTTGAATGGTAATTTGTGGGATAGGGGGAACTTTAAATTTTCTGAAATTAATTTCAAAATCTTTTCAGGTTTCACAAGGCCCTCCGATTTTTGGTACAAGGACTTAGAGGAGAATAGCCAGACTATGTCCACGGTTTTGGAAAAATTCATGAAGGATTTGAAGCCCTTCTTCGAACAATTCCATGCCTATATTCGTGGCCAATTGAGAAAGAAATATGGCCCGCAGCTGATACAACCCCACCGACCCTATCCCCAACACCTGGCTGAGATATTTATTGGTAATGCCTTCCGTTATGGAGATACCTCGGGGCATATGCATTTACCCTTCGATCAGATGGCCATGCCGAATATTACGGAAAATCTACTGCGGAGGGGTATGACCAATACCCAGGTCAACTTTTGGAATGCCAAAGAATTTTTCCGATCATTGGGTATGCCGCAGCTGGAGGAGTGAGTACAGAAAGATTTGGGAACCCCTCAAGCCTTTCTAAAATTTCCGATTTTTTCTTTAGCAAATTTTGGTCGGAAAGCTGTCAAGCCAAGGCGGATTTGGAGGATGACCATTGCTGGCATAAGGCCTGGAAATTCTATGGTCTATATCAGGTGAATTTTTCCTATTGTCCTTTGACAACGGAGGAGACATTTTTTAATATGTTCGAGGCCCTGTCGGATGTGTATTATTACAAGGCCTATGAGAATTTGGTAACGCTGTATCAGGAGGAACCTCTGCCCAATTTCAGTGATACTTTGGGGAAATTTTTCTCCTTGGCTGCTTCGTCGCCGAAATATTTAAAGAAAATGAAGGTTGTGGGTGAGGAATATTCCAGCAAGGAGGCCAGGATTAATCGACTGTATATACAGGTAAATAAAGAAAAAATTATTTAAAAAAATCCACGCCTTAGATAGGCCTTGGAAAACATTATTTAAAAAATCCACGCCTTAGATAGGCCTTGGAAAAAATTATTTAAAAAATCCACGCCTTAGATAGGCCTTGGAAAAAATTATTTAAAAAATCCATGCCTTAGATAGGCCTTGGAAAAAATTATTTAAAAAATCCACGCCTTATATAGGCCTTGGAAAAAATTATTTAAAAAATCCACGCCTTATATAGGCCTTGGAAAAAATTATTTAAAAAATCCACGCCTTATATAGGCCTTGGAAAAAATTATTTAAAAAATCCACGCCATAGATAGGCCTTGGAAAAAATTATTTAAAAAATCCACGCCTTAGACAGGCCTTGGAAAACATTATTTAAAAAATCCACGCCTTAGATAGGCCTTGGAAAAAATTATTTAAAAAATCCACGCCTTAGATAGGCCTTGGAAAAAATTATATAAAAAATCCACGCCTTAGATAGGCCTTGGAAAAAATTATTTAAAAAATCCACGCCTTAGATAGGCCTTGGAAAAAATTATTAAAAAAATCGACGCCTTATATAGGCCTTGGAAAAAATTATTAAAAAAATCCACGCCTTATATAGGCTTTGGAAAAAATTATTTAAAAAATCCACGCCTTATATAGGCCTTGGAAAAAATTATTAAAAAAATCCACGCCTTATATAGGCTTTGGAAAAAATTATTTAAAAAATCCACGCCTTATATAGGCCTTGGAAAAAATTATTTAAAAAATCCACGCCTTATATAGGCCTTGGAAAAAATTATTTAAAAAATCCACGCCTTATATAGGCCATGGAAAAAATTATTCAAAAAAATCTACGCCTTGGATAGGCCATGGAAAAAATTATTCAAAAAAATCTACGCCTTGGATAGGCCTTGAAAAAAATTATTTAAAAAATCCACGCCTTATATAGGCCTTGGAAAAATTTATTTAAAAAATCCACGCCTTATATAGGCCTTGGAAAAAATTATTAAAAAAATCCACGCCTTATATAGGCTTTGGAAAAAATTATTTAAAAAATCCACGCCTTATATAGGCCTTGGAAAAAATTATTTAAAAAATCCACGTCTTATATAGGCCTTGGAAAAAATTATTTAAAAAATCCACGCCTTATATAGGCCTTGGAAAAATTATTTAAAAAATCCACGCCTTATATAGGCCTTGGAAAAAATTATTTAAAAAATCCACGCCTTATATAGGCCTTGGAAACAATTATTTAAAATTCCACGCCTTAGATAGGCCTTGGAAAAAATTATTTAAAAAATCCACGCCTTAGATAGGCCTTGGAAAAAGTTATTTAAAAAATCCACGCCTTATATAGGCCTTGGAAAACATTATTTAAAAAATCCACGTCTTATATAGGCCTTGGAAAAAATTATTTAAAAAATCCACGCCTTATATAGGCCTTGGAAAAATTATTTAAAAAATCCACGCCTTATATAGGCCTTGGAAAAAATTATTTAAAAAATCCACGCCTTATATAGGCCTTGGAAAAAATTATTTAAAATTCCACGCCTTAGATAGGCCTTGGAAAAAATTATTTAAAAAATCCACGTCTTATATAGGCCTTGGAAAAAATTATTTAAAAAATCTACGCCTTGGATAGGCCTTGGAAAAAGTTATTTAAAAAATCTACGCCTTGGATAGGCCTTGGAAAAAGTTATTTAAAAAATCTACGCCTTGGATAGGCCTTGGAAAAAGTTATTTAAAAAATCTACGCCTTGGATAGGCCTTGGAAAAAATTATTTAAAAAATCTACGCCTTGGATAGGCCTTGGAAAAAGTTATTTAAAAAATCTACGCCTTGGATAGGCCTTGGAAAAAGTTATTTAAAAAATCTACGCCTTGGATAGGCCTTGGAAAAAGTTATTTAAAAAATCTACGCCTTGGATAGGCCTCCCAAAAAATTATATAAAAAATCCACGCCTTAGATAGGCCTTGGAAAAAATTATTTAAAAAATCTACGCCTTGGATAGGCCTTGGAAAAAATTATTTAAAAAATCTACGCCTTGGATAGGCCTTGGAAAAAATTATTTAAAAAATCTACGCCTTGGATAGGCCTTGGAAAAAGTTATTTAAAAAATCTACGCCTTGGATAGGCCTTGGAAAAAATTATTTAAAAAATCTACGCCTTGGATAGGCCTTGGAAAAAAATATTTAAAAAATCTACGCCTTGGATAGGCCTTGGAAAAAGTTATTTAAAAAATCTACGCCTTGGATAGGCCTTGGAAAAAGTTATTTAAAAAATCTACGCCTTGGATAGGCCTTGGAAAAAATTATTTAAAAAATCTACGCCTTGGAAAGGCCTTGGAAAAATTATTTTAAAAATCTACGCCTTGGATAGGCCTCCCATAAAATTATTTAAAAAATCTACGCCTTGGATAGGCCTCCCAAAAAATTATTTAAAAAATCTACGCCTTGGATAGGCCTCCCAAAAAATTATTTAAAAAATCTACGCCTTGGATAGGCCTCCCAAAAAATTATTTAAAAAATCTACGCCTTGGATAGGCCTCCCAAAAAAATTATTTAAAAAATCTACGCCTTTGATAGGCATCCCAAAAAATTATTTAAAAAATCTACGCCTTGGATAGGCCTCCCAAAAAATTATTTAAAAAATCTACGCCTTGGATAGGCCTCCCAAAAAATTATTTAAAAAATCTACGCCTTGGATAGGCCTCCCAAAAAATTATTTAAAAAATCTACGCCTTGGATAGGCCTCCCAAAAAATTATTTAAAAAATCTACGCCTTGGATAGGCCTCCCAAAAAATTATTTAAAAAATCTACGCCTTGGATAGGCCTCCCAAAAAATTATTTAAAAAATCTACGCCTTGGATAGGCCTCCCAAAAAATTATTTAAAAAATCTACGCCTTGGATAGGCCTCCCAAAAAATTATTTAAAAAATCTACCCCTTGGATAGGCCTCCCAAAAAATTATTTAAAAAATCTACGTCTTGGATAGGCCTCCCAAAAAATTATTTAAAAAATCTACGCCTTGGATAGGCCTCCCAAAAAATTATTTAAAAAATCTACGCCTTGGATAGGCCTCCCAAAAAATTATTTAAAAAATCTACGCCTTGGATAGGCCTCCCAAAAAATTATTTAAAAAATCTACGCCTTGGATAGGCCTTGGAAAAAATTATTTAAAAAAACCACGCCTTATATAGGCCTTCAAAAACTCAAAAAAAAAAAAAATTATAAAAATTAAATATCTGATGTTCCTCTTCTTTCAGGGCCTTCGCACCATTTTCCTGCTACCGGTCTTCTATATCTTGGAACGTTATCGTCTTGATGTCCTGGATAAATCGATGAACATAAACGACAATTGTGCCTATTGGCGTCTAACAGAAGACTACACGGGAGCTGAACCTCCGGTAGTTCGTACCAATGAAGATTTTGATGCTCCGGCCAAGCTGCTCATGGAGGTCGATGACCAATATACCACACAAATATTAAGCACGGTACTACAATATCAGCTACTGGAGCACTTCTGCACCGTGACAAATCAATATAAGCCGGGAGATCCCCAGAAATCATTGGATTTGTGTGATTTGACGGGTCAAAGGATTGTGGGAGAGAAAATCAGGTAATTTTTGGGGATTTTTTTAATTAAAAAAAAAGGAAAATTAAAAGAAACATTTTTTTCTAGGCAAGCCATGACCCTGGGTTCTTCGGTACCATTTAAGCAGGTTTTGAAAACCATTTTGGGTACGGATCAATTAAATATCAATGGTCTGTTGGAGTACTATCGTCCATTGTACGATTGGCTGGTGGAACAGAATCGCGTGGAAAATAATGAAGTTGGGTGGCAGAAGTCAGAGAGTAAGTTTTTTTTGTAATTTGTTGTAGTCGCTGTTTTTTTAATTTTTTCCTATTTATGCCTTCTTTCAGAATGCCAACCCTAATGTCCACATGAGCAAAGCTTTTGCTTAGCATTTTGTAAATTATAAAATATGTAGCATACTTTTAGGCTGACAAATGGGTATTAACAAACACAGGGTGTTTCAGTTATTAGAAATGTAGTTAAATATTATTTTTGTTGTTTTTGTGTAGTTTTAAATATAGTTAATAATAAAAAATTAAATAAAATAATAAAAAAATATAAACAAATTTAAAAACATTTCTTAACACGCCTTGTATTAGGACCTAAAAAAATATTCTCCAAAAAATCCACGCCTTGTATTAGGCCCTGAAAAAATATTATTTAAAAAATCCACGCCTTGTATTAGGACCTTAAAAATAATTTTTATAAAAATCCACGCCTTGTATTAGGACCTTAAAAATAATTTTTATAAAAATCCACGCCTTGTATTGTATTACGCCTTGTATTAGGACCTTAAAAATAATTTTTATAAAAATCCACGCCTTGTATTAGGACCTTAAAAATAATTTTTATAAAAATCCACGCCTTGTATTAGGACCTTAAAAATAATTTTTATAAAAATCCACGCCTTGTATTAGGACCTTAAAAATAATTTTTATAAAAATCCACGCCTTGTATTAGGACCTTAAAAATAATTTTTATAAAAATCCACGCCTTGTATTAGGACCTTAAAAATAATTTTTATAAAAATCCACGCCTTGTATTAGGACCTTAAAAATAATTTTTATAAAAATCCACGCCTTGTATTAGGACCTTAAAAATAATTTTTATAAAAATCCACGCCTTGTATTAGGACCTTAAAAATAATTTTTATAAAAATCCACGCCTTGTATTAGGACCTTAAAAATAATTTTTATAAAAATCCACGCCTTGTATTAGGTCCCTAAAAAATATTCTTTTAAAAAATCCACGCCTTGTATTAGGTCCCTAAAAAATATTCTTTAAAAAAATCCACGCTTTGTTCCGAAAAAATATTCTTTTAAAAAATCCACGCCTTGTATTAGGTCCCTAAAAAATATTCTTTTAAAAATCCACGCCTTGTATTAGGACCTTAAAAATAATTTTTATAAAAATCCACGCCTTGTATTAGGACCTTAAAAAATAATTAGGACCTTAAAAATAATTTTTAAAAAGCCACGCCTTGTATTAGGACCTTAAAAAATAATTAGGACCTTTAAAATAATTTTTAAAAAAACCACGCCTTGTATTACGACCTTAAAAAATAATTAGGACCTTAAAATTAACCGAAGCGGAAAAAAGATTTCCGCTTCGGTCTTGTGCGCATTTCCTCCAATTTGAAAGACCACGTTCCAAGATGTTGTCATCCACTTGGTCTTTCCATCTAATTCGTGACCTTCCCCTTCTGCGTGAACCATCAGTACGCTCGCATTTATATGCCTTTTGAGTGTGTGTTTGGTCTGGCGGGAGGTGGCCTTGCTTTTGAGTTACTTACTCAGACCATAATAGCATGTGTTGGTCATCACTATCCTTCTCCGAATTTCAAAACTGATGTCATTCGTTTTATTTATGGCGGTACCTAGGTATATAAAATCTTTAACTACCTCGAAGCTGTAGTTCTCAAGATCCACAGTTGGTCCGAGTCTACTGGACGTCGTGCGCGTTGATACCATCAGCTTGGTCTTCTCGCCGTTTACTGCCAGACCCACTTTGGAAGACTCTTTCTCAATTTGTTCAAAGGTGGCTGTTACCACACACAATGTTCGACCCATTATATCGATGTCATCGGCGTAGGCGAGTAACATGGTGGTTTGGTGTACAGAGTGTCATTTCTGTTCACCTTAGCGTCTCGTATGACCTTTTCCAGCAGGATGTTAAAAAGGTCACACGACAAACTATCAGCTTGTCTGAATAATCGTTCGGTATTGAAGGGTTCCGATAGGACTTTAACTGCTGACGTTGTGCCACTTAAAGTTATCCTGCATAGCCATATTAATTTTTCAGGATTGCCGAACGTAGACATGGCTTTAAACACCTCTGAACGGATAGGGCTGTCGAATGCGGCTTTATAGTCGACGAATAGGTGGAATGTGTTGATGTGTTTTTCGTTGGTCTTCTCCAGGATTTAGCGCAGAGTGAACATCTGGTCAATGGTGGATTTGCCAGGTCTGAAGCCGCATGGACCAATAATGTCATTGGCCATTGGCTTCATTCGTTCACACAGCACACTGAATATAACTTTATATGTGATAGGAAGGAGACTTATTCCTCTATAGTTGGCACATATCGCCTTGTCTCCTTTTTTTTGTACGGGACACACGATGCTGAGGTTCCAATCATTGGACATGCATTCCTCTAGCCAAATTGTACGAATCAGCTGGTGCATCCTCCTTACCAGCATTTGACCATCAGTCTTGAATAGTTTGGCTGGTAACCCATCGGCTCCTACTGCTTTATTGTTCTTCAGCCGATTAATTGCTATTCTGACTTCATCTTGGTGGTATACACTCTATACCGTCATCTCTTATTGGTTCTGGAGTATCTTCTTCACCGCCACTATTTTATACCAGAAGTTTTTCAAAATGCTCCTTCCAGATCCTCAACACGCTGTCTGTATCTGTTACCAGGTTTTCTTCTTCACCTCTACAGGAGGATGTGCCTGCAACAAAACCTTCGGTTTGGTGTTTTACCCGCTGATAGAATTTTCGGACTTCATTCTGACTCCTGTACATCTCGATGTGCTCACGCTCACGTTTTTCTTGTTCTTTCTTCTTTTTTCTGAAAACACGTTTCTCCTCTCTCCTTTTCTCCCGATAATTTTCCATCGCATGTGTTGCTACTGTCTGCAGGGTTGCCCTATACGCTGCGTTGTTTAAATCAGTAGCATTGCGACACTCCTGATCGAACCTTGGATTTCTTGATGGTGGGTTTTGGTACCCAAGTGTTGCTTTTGTTGCAGTTTGTAGGGAGTGGACAACTCTCTGTCATTGTGCTTCTATATCATTATCGGGACAAGGGGTGCTTTCGTCAAGCAAGTGGGTAAGTTGAGCGGAGTAGGCCTCGGCTACCTGTTGTGTTTGCAGTTTTTCGACGTCAAATTTCCATGTTACATTAGATAGCACCTTTGCATTAAGACGGGTGCGTACCTTGACTGCCACAAGGTAATGGTCCGAATCGATATTCGCTCCTCGGATCGATCGAACGTCTAATACACTGGAGGAATGCCTTCCGTCTATCACAAAATGATCGATTTGATTTCTCGTTGATCGATCGGGAGAAATCCAAGTGGCCTTGTGTATATCGAGATGCTTGAATCTGGTGCTGCTAACTACCATGTTTTTGCTGCCGCGAAGTCAATCAACCTCATGCTATTTTCCGACGGTGGGGCCAAAAAAAATTTTTCCCTTCCAATTTTTGCATTAAAATCTCCTAGCAGAAATTTAATGTCATGGCCAGGGCAGCTATCATATCTAGGCGCTCGTAAAATATATCTTTGGTCTGCTCATAATTGTCTTCGGTCGGAGCATGGGCGCAAATAAGACTGATGTAGAAGAACTTCGTTTTTATACGGATTATAGCAATTCGCTCATCTACTGGAGTGAATCTGCAGACAAGGTCTTTTATTCTCCTATTAACCATAAATTCGGAGCCAAATTCATGTCTCGCTTCATGGCAGCTATAATATAGGGCGTAATCATCTGATTTACTTACGCCTGTCACCTTTCATCGCATTTCCTGTAAGACAATCATATGGGTTTTGTACTTCTTGAGTACATCCGCCAAAGCGAAAACTGCGCCTGTTCTGTACAAGGTGCGCACGTTGCAGGTGCAGATTCGTAGATCGTGGTCCTTTGTACGTATGCTGGGGTCGTCAACGTTAGGGGGGTTGGTTTTCCTTTTCTTGACTTTTTCATAGTAGGAGGGGTTTTCATAGTAGGAGGGGTTTTCCATTTTTTATAGTTCTTAGGGGTGAACTCGCGGCACATATTACCTCACTATTTCATCGGGTGATGAAAATAGCTCCCAGGTGACACCGCGGTGAGGTCAGTGTCCACAATTGAGATGAAAGACGGACCAAGATAAGCTATGTAAAGCCAATCAGAACCGTATCTATCACTCCCTACGCCACCCTTGTCCACGCCTTGTTGAGGGGCCTTAAAAATAATTTTTGAAAAATTCACGCCTTGTCCACGCCTTGTTGAGGGGCCTTAAAAATAATTTTTGAAAAATTCACGCCTTGTCCACGCCTTGTTGAGGGGCCTTAAAAATAATTTTTGAAAAATCCACGACTTGTTGAGGGACCTTAAAAATAATTTTTGAAAAATCCAAGCCTTGTTGAGGGACCTTAAAAATAATTTTTGAAAAATCCACGCCTTGTTGAGGGACCTTAAAAATAATTTTTGAAAATTCACGCCTTGTTGAGGGACCTTAAAAATAATTTTTGAAAAATCCACGTCTTGTTGAGGGACCTTAAAAATATTTTTTGAAAAATCCACGCCTTGTTGAGGGACCTTAAAAATATTTTTTGAAAAATCCACGCCTTATCCACGACCTTAAAAATATTTTTTGAAAAATCCACGCCTTATCCACGACCTTAAAAATATTTTTTGAAAAACCCACGCCTTGTTGAGGGACCTTAACAATAATTTTTGAAAAATCCACGCCTTGTTGAGGGACCTTAAAAATAATTTTTGAAAAATCCAGGCCTTGTTGAGGGAACCTAAAAATAATATTTTAAAAGTCCACGCCTTGTTGAGGGACCTTAAAAATAATTTTTGAAAAACCCACGCCTTGTCCACGACCTTAAAAATAATTTTTGAAAAATCCACGCCTTGTCCACGACCATAAAAATAATTTTTGAAAAATCCACGCCTTGTCCACGCCTTGTCCACGCCTTGTCCACGCCTTGACCTTAAAAATAATTTTTGAAAAATCCACGCCTTGTCCACGACCTTAAAAATAATTTTTGAAAAATCCACGCCTTGTTGAGGGACCTTAAAAATAATTTTTGAAAAAATCCACGCCTTGTTGAGCGCCTTGTTGAGGGACCTTAAAAATAATTTTTGAAAAATCCACGCCTTGTCCACGCCTTGTTGAGGGACCTTAAAAATAATTTTTGAAAAATCCACGCCTTGTTGAAGGACCTTTAAAATAATTTTTGAAAAATCCACGCCTTGTCCACGCCTTGTTGAGGGACCTTAAAAATAATTTTTGAAAAATCCACGCCTTGTCCACGCCTTGTTGAGGGACCTTAAAAATAATTTTTGAAAAATCCACGCCTTGTCCACGCCTTGTTGAGGGACCTTAAAAATAATTTTTGAAAAATCCACGCCTTGTCCACGCTTTGTTGAGGGACCTTAAAAATAATTTTTGAAAAATCCACGCCTTGTCCACGCCTTGTTGAGGGACCTTAAAAATAATTTTGGAAAAATCCACGCCTTGTCCACGCCTTGTTGAGGGACCTTAAAAATAATTTTGGAAAAATCCACGCCTTGTTGAGGGACCTAAAAATAATTTTTAAAAAATCCACGCCTTGTTGAGGGACCTTAAAAATAATTTTTGAAAAATCCACGCCTTGTTGAGGGAACTTAAAAATAATTTTTGAAAATTCCACACCTTGTCGACGCCTTGTTGAGGGACCTTAAAAATAATTTTTGAAAAGTACACGCCTTGTCCAGGCCTTGTTGAGGGACATTAAAAATAATTTTTGAAAAATCCACGCCTTGTCCACGCCTTGTTGAGGGACCTTAAAAATAATTTTTGAAAAATCCACGCCTTGTCCACGCCTTGTTGAGGGACCTTAAAAATAATTTTTAAAGATCCACGCCTTGTTGAGGGACCTTAAAAATAATTTTGTGTATGGACCTTAAAAAATAATTTTGAAGAAATCCACGCCTTGTGTGTATGGACCTTAAAAAATAATTTTGAAAAAATCCACGCCTTGTGTGTATGGACCTTAAAAAATAATTTTAAAAAATCCACGCCTTGTGTGTATGGACCTTAAAAAATAATTTTGAAAAAATCCACGCCTTGTGTGTATGGACCTTAAAAAATGTTTTTAAAAAATCCACGCCTTGTGTAGGACCTAAAAAATAGTTTTTTTCGCCTCTCTCTCTCCAAGTTTCATTTTACTCCCCATAAAGACTTAAGACACAAACAATGCTTCCATTGAGAGTTCATTATTATGAGTTTGTGTCTTAAGTCTTTTGATTTGTTTGATAGACTGAGTAATAAAGAAACAATTTTTTATTTAAAAAAACGTGTTTAAGCCTATTGAAGGACTAAAAATGATATCCGCTTTTTAGTAGGGTTTGTTGTAGACATCATCTTAAAATATTTGAAATTTCCATCTGCCAGGGGTGTGTCACGATATCAGTGGATTCAATGAGCTATCACGATATCTATTTAATGTTAATGATTCAGTTTGAAAATAAAATTATTTATATTTTTTTGTAAGGCAAATAAATTATTAAACGAGCACATAAGTGCAGCAAGTGATTTCATTAGAAATAAAAATGAAGTGCAATGAAAAAAAATAATGACAACAACAACAACAATGTGCATTATCATATAAACATAGACATATGGAATATTTAATGATAGAGGCAGGGGTTGCATTTCGTTTTTCCAAATTGGAATTTTTTGCATAGTTAAGTGCAGATGAAGGGTTTAATTCAAATTCAGAAAAAAAATATTCGAGACGATCACCCTAATGCAAAAAAATATACAAATCTTTCGACTGTGAGAATATTTTGTTGTTCTAAAGTTGATGATGAATATTTTTTAATGATCATTAGGGAAAACTTAATAATGAGTTGAAATAAAATTTATTTTTTTCAATTTTATTTGTTAGGTTATGACACATTTTTTTAAATGTTCATTTAAACCTTTGTTTTGAAGGTAGTTGAAAAAATATATATTGTTG